>NC_082689.1:46466502-46672960 GCF_949987515.2 Delphinus delphis
TGCTCCCAGTAGTCCTGTTCAGAAAAAGGCAATGCCAAAACATTTGTTTACTCTCATCTAGATTCAGCAGAGGTACCATGTATTCTTGAGAGCCTTTTCTAATAGAGTGTTACTTGCAGGATGAAAAAGCTCTTTTGAAGACTGAATAATTGTCTAATACTAAATTAAGTCTAACAAAATTGCTGTCAAAAAAGTTTCACTAATTATTATAATTGACTCTTCATTGCACATTGGATTTAAGGGTATAGAACAAAATTCATTATCATTTTTAGTAGTTCTTCAGCTCTTATATACTGGATCTCCTTGACTCTGTTAAAGTGTCTCTATTCTAGAGGAATAGCTTGCTAGCCTATAGCATGGAATATAACCATAAATCAATTTTGTAATCCATGATGTTGTCCACAAACATTACTAGCAATTCTCTGATTAGTTCTATTTTAACTAATTCCTCTTACTTACTCGGTCCTCACCTCATTTGTTTCTAAAGGAGTGGATGTGCTCTCCTTGTTTACATGGATCTTATTTTTTAATTGCATATTTTTAAACATATAATTTAAAAACTATACAAATCCTAAACTTTTCTGCCTTGAAGTAAAACCATGTCAGGGCCGGTGACAGTGTCTGTCAAGGTGAAAGGTTTAGAGATTCAACCAGAAGTTGATGAAACTGGAAATGAAAGGAACAAGATTAGGGAGTTAGAGACTAATCAGGAGAACAGAGAACAGGAAAGATTCAGAAAAATTCTCATTCAGAGACCAAATATATATGACTGTAATAATGTAATTAACTTAGTAATTATTGTTTACTGAGTCAAAAAACTGATATAAAGCCACAGTGAGGGATGGGATTGTAAGTAAAATAAACCAGAAAAATAAAAGGGAGTGAATAGAATAAAGAGAGGAAAGAGGGAGAAGATAAAAGGAGAAGCTATAAGAGAAGATAAATTGGTTCAATAAGACATAGTGTTTGCCAGAAAGGTTAGGAAATAAAAATCCAGCACTGAACTGCATCAGTTAAGATGTGGAGATATTTGGGGTACATGGTCATGAACAAAAAGTTAGTATACAAATACTCTCCAGCTGCTTGGTATAACATTTTGGATATGAAGAATTTACCTGCTCTTTTGTTTGAAGAATGGGGTTGAGTGTTAAGCCTAAGGGTTATTCCTTCTGATAAGAGGTGAGGAGTGTTTATGAAGAAGTTGTGAGAAGCGAATACCACCTCCTGGTACCAGGTGGTACCACCTCCAAGATTACCTGGATGGTAATCATGTTCTAAGACTTGGACCCAATTAGTCAAGATAATGACTCTACTTTTAAAAGGGGAGGGTTCAGAGAGACTGACCCACTGGGAAATCTTAGTCTGTCTTGGATAGTTTCTCTAAAGGTAGCCCAGAAATTGGGCTACATTAATCATACCACATTTAAAACAGCAGAGCTTATTTGGTTAACTGCAAATCTCTTGGCTCATTCCAAACCTACCAAATCAATCTGGGGTGGCTCAGCATACAGAGGGAGGTGATACTTAAGTACTTGAGTCCCATGTGCTCTGAAAACCACTTTCCCTTTACTTTACACTGCATATTGTGAGATAAGAGATGATAACCTGATTAGGTTCAAATTTACAGTAACAAAATAAGAGTGAACAAGGCACAGGTTTAAATCAATTAATTTTCTAAATAATGAAATAATAAGTATAAATTCACACTGAACTACACATAAATAACAAGATATATATTGCTTTCCCTTCTAATTCTGGCTCTGAGAATTATTAGTTTTGTGATTTGAGGTGTACATTTTCCATGTCTGAATCATTATAACTTAACAGTCTTAGAAACTTGGTAATAATCCAAAATACAACTTTACTGACCCTTTCCTTTTTCACTGGACTCGGGGGTAAGTACACACACACACGCACACACACACACACACACACACACACACACACACACACACACAAATACTCACACATATACATTGATTCACGGGTTGGTCATCATTGGTGTTCCAAAATTCCCTCCATGTAGCTAAGAAACTAACCTAAAGTCAAATAGAATTCACACACCTAAATCATACTTGTAAAATTCACAAAGTGTTTAAATCATACATATACTATGATTTAACTGTGAAATCTTAAAAAGGGTCTAATCTTAACAATATTCTGACAAAAGGAAATAAACTTTAAAATTGAATGCGTGTTGTGTGAGGCATCTCCATCTCCCACCCAACACCCCAGACCTATCTGAATTACATTGCGTTTTTATGTATTTTGATCCACAGATCCATAACAAGTACATGATTCCAAAGTAAGGAATCACACTCTGCACATTGTCCTACAAAAGCTTTCTAAAGTTTAAAATTTTCATGCATACGAAAGATTATTAAAATACACTGCTTGGGCTTCCCTGGTGGCTCAGTGGTTAACAATCCGCCTGCCAATGCAGGGGATACGGGTTCAAGCCCTGGTCTGGGAAGATCCCTCATGCCGCGGAGCAACTAAGCCCGTGCGCCACAACTACTGAGCCTGCGCTCTAGAGCCCTCGGGCCACAACTACTGAGCCGGCGTGCCACAACTACTGAAGCCTGCGTGCCTAGAGCCTGTGCTCCACAACAAGAGAAGCCACTGCACTGAGAAGCCTATGCACCGCAACAAAGAGTAGCCCCCACTCACCACAACTAGAGAAACCCCGCGTGCAGCAATGAAGACCCAACGCAGCCAAAAATAAATTTATAAAAAAAAAAATGCTTAAATAAATAAATGCCTTTATACCTAGAACCCATCTTTTCCATCATGTTCCTCCCTGATTAAGTCACATGTATGTCCCCAGAAGTAAACCATTAGCCTAAACTTGTACTAGTCATTCCCTTGCTTTACTTTATGGCTTGACTACCTATATATGTATTTCTAAGCAATGTATTATTTAGTGTTATGTTTTTAGTTTTACTTTTATGAAAGTGGAATACTTCTGAATATAGTCTTTGGAGACTTTCTTCTTTCATTCAGCATTATGTTCCAAAGATGCATCACTGTTAATGTGTGTAATTTTGTGTTTGTTCTTTTCACTGTTGCAGTGTTCCATTGTATGAATGCACAATGTATTTATCTTTTCTCCTGCTGAGGGACATTTGGATTGCTTCTACCATTTTGCTATTATGAACAATGAAGCAATGAACATTTTTTTTAATGTATTTCCAGGTACACATGGTTGAGTTTCTTTAGGGAATAAATTTATGAGTGGGATTTCAGGATCCTAGCAATTCTTGTACCAATTTATAGTCCCACCAACAGTGTATGAGGTTCCCATGACACCACATCCTTTCCAATACTTTGTATTACTGTCAAACTTTTAAATTTTTGCCAGCCTGGTGGATATAACATAGTCTCACTGTGGTTCTAATTTGTATTGCCCTAATTATGAGTAACAGCAAATCTACATGTAAAACAAGTTAAAATTTTCCTCTGAAATATTTCTTTCTAATTGGGTAGCAGTGACTTGATGTTGTAGAATTATTTTTTGCTTATAATTATTTAAGAAAAGGACTATTTTTGGTTAGGTGGTCCAGGGAAAGGAAAGATTGTTTTATTGCTTTTAAAACTGGGTATGTGTGAATGGCATTTCTCATCATGATCAAGAACATAGACTGATAATACCTAGAATCATACCCCAAATTTTCCATTTCCTTTTATTCAAAAATCCCATCAAATACATATCTTCTTTAAAAACAGAGAGGAAGGGACTTCTCTGGTGGTGCAGTTGTTAAGAATCCACCTGCCATTGCAGGGGACACAGGTTCGAGCCCTGGTCCGGGAAGATCCCACATGCCACGGAGCAACTAAGCCCGTGTGCCACAACTTCTGAGCCTGCGCTCTAGAGCCCGTGCTTGGCAACAAGAGAAGTCACCGCAATGAGAAGCCCATGCACCGCAACGAAGAGTAGCCCCCGCTCGCTGCAACTAGAGAAAGCCTGTGCACAGCAACAAAGACCCAACGCAGCCAAAAATAAATAAATAAAAATATATAGTAAAAAAAAAAAAAGAGAGAGGAAGAAAGTGAACACTTCCATTCGGATGCATGTGTGCTTTTTAAAATATAAACTTTATATTTTAGAGTTGTTTTAGATTCATATCAAAGTTGAGTACAAGGTGAAAGATTTTCCATATAACCCCTCTCCCAACCCTCCTCTATTACTAACATCTCCCACGAAAGTTATAAATTTGTTACAACCAATGAAACTATATTGACACATCATGCCCACTGAAAATACAGTAGGATTCACCAGTGATGTTGTACATTCTATGAGTTAGGACAAATGTATCATGACAAGTATTATGTGTTTTTATAATATTTTGACTATTTTAAATCATTCATGGAGCTTACAAGTCTCCTGAAAGAGATAATGTCTCTCTTTCTACTGTTGTAAAAATTATTTCTTATACATAAAAATATCATAGAAAGCATTGGAGTCTGTGTCTTTCATGTAATTCCACATTTTGGAAACCACTTGATTTCCCTTATATCCAGTAGCTGAATTTAACTAATATATTTCTTCAAGATTCTGATTTCCTCTTAATAAATACACTTAGGTTTGCATTTTTCTTTCCAGCTTGATTGTTTTGCTTCACCACGGCAAATATCAAGAAAGTTTATCCAGTATTCTTACCTAATATATTTATTTTCTGTGTTTCTAAGGCTTAGTTGATTTTGATTTCATTGTCTACTTCAGTCAGTGGTGCTACTTCCACAAAATTAGCTTTCTTTTGAGTTTTCTCTAGGTATCGCTATCACTTTCATTAAGGCTTTATAATATTTTCTTTGTATCCTCTCTTCTTGGATATTAATCTATTTTTTGGTACTACAGATACTGATATTTTCAGAGGAAAGTGGAAGTAAGACCATGCTGACATATACATTATATTTTATTAATATGTGCAATGCATTTACTAACCAAAGTTAACTCATCAATAAATTTACTGATAGTCAGAAGTAATCGTTGACATATTTGTTTTTTACTTATTCCCTATCACCAAAAAGGTGCAAATATTCTTTCACAGCATTTTCAGCTCGGATGAAAAATGAAATTTCTAGACCCATGCAGAAAAAGAAAACACTCCATGGTCATGTCTATTTCTAGTGGCATTTTCTAGCAAGTTGGGAAAATACTCAAAATAAACTTCAACTTTGAACCTTGTGAATTCCATATGAATTCCAGTAAAGCCTGAGACTGACAGGAGTTTTTATTTTTTCCAAAATAGCTTTTATTTTTTCCAAAATAGCTTGAAACATAACTAAATTCAGATTCTAAATATATGTGGAGAGTCTATTGGTGTAAAAATACACAAGTCTTTAAGATGACCAGATCATGATCCTAATTACAACATATACTAGACAATTTATAATATATAATAAATTATTAAAATATATGAAGGTGTGAAAATTTACAAAATAATTTTACAAAGTAATCAAAACTTTTTGATTTATATAAAAAAATTTGATTACAGAGATTGCTTTTAACATAAGCTTTCTTAATACTTTTGGGTTTTCATGTAAGGATCCCTAGTGCCTTCATGGAAATCCTTGACAATCATTCAGAAATTATTTTTGGAAGTAGCAAATTCATGATCCATAAGAACAAGTTTAATAAAAGCCTCTCAAATCACAATATAAATTAATGGAGATAAAAAATTTGCAAATGCAAATTTGATATTTTTGAAGTTCTAAAGTCCAAATAATACTGTGTAAATGCAAAGCAAGGTAAACAAGATTATAGCTATATCTTGCCTTCGACCTTATTTTGAGGCTGAAAAAATGATGTAAACCACATTTATATACGTTAACTCAGTTTAGCAGTGGATGAATCTCACCTGTTAGTGATACCCTATGTTTAAGGAGAGTTAAATCTCATTACTGACATGGTCTAGCCTCTGGCTTCCTCTTTGACAAGATCTGTGTCACTCTTTCCCCCTCATTCACTCCAGTTTGATCACGTTGGCTCTCTTTATGTACTTTGAACTAGCCATGTCATTTCCTTCTCAGAACCATTGACCAAGCCACCATTTCTTCTGGGAACAACCTTTCACCTGAACATTTCAGGGCATTCACCTCTCCCTAGTGCTAAGATCTTGAACAACAGGGACCATCCTCCATGTTCGTGCTCCTTAAAATACTCATTCTTAAGAAATAAGGTCCAAGAACAAAGTTCCTGATTACTTTCAGGTCAGCATGGTGGCAACCTAAATGTGCCTGAAACAACGCCTCCCAACTTCCCATTAAAATGAGACATTTAAAATACATATGTTTGTGATTTAAAAAAAAACACTAGGGCTTCCCTGGTGGCACAGTGGTTGAGAGTCTGCCTGCCGATGCAGAGGACGCGGGTTCGTGCCCCGGTCCGGGAGGATCCCACATGCCGCAGAGCGGCTGGGCCTGTGAGCCATGGCCGCTGAGCCTGCACGTCCGAAGCTCCGCAACGGGAGAGGCCACAGCAGTGAGAGGCCCGCGTACCGCAAAAAACAAAACAAACAAAAAAAACCACACTAGTATATAACTTTAAGTTATGTAAAATCCCACTATCCACTAATAATACCAAATTCACAGGAATGTTCTCTTGTCATCCAGGGTCCTATGATGATACACCAGCCACTTGTGCTACCACCTGTCAAAACTATGGATGGCCCTACCTTCAGGTATTGAGTATGAATATATTACAAAAGAACATTCATGACTTGATGAAAGTAACATGTTGAAATTCCAATGAAATTGAGGATAATATGAACATGTTAACAATCATCAGAAAGATTTCACAGAATGATACATAACTCCAAATAACTTCTGAATCAAGGAAAACTTTGAAAGGCAATCTAACAAAATACAGGCTTAGGGACATCTGTCAGACTTACAAAGTCATTTCCTTGGGACCTTTGGGTATGAACTTATCCCCCATGTATTTTTTCCCTTGGCCAGAGGACTAGGAATGTTAAATTAATACGAACAGTTCTTATAAGATTTAGTAATATTAACAATTTGGTAGTATTAGCCACAAACATCACACAAACACACACACACACGTATATAATGTCTATGGCTAATCTTATTTTAACTATAACTATGTATATGTTTCTATATATACATATATAAAAAGCAAATTATGTTTCCTGTATAAAGTAATAGGGCTAGGTTGCTCTTTTGAACTAAATTCCTTTCCTCTGTAGAGTTCTTTGTTTTCTGATCCACATAGTCACTATTATATTCTTAAAAATGTCTGTAAACCTTTCCCATAATTGGAATGTAAAAAGATATTATTTATAAATAAGGGAACAGGAAAATGGGGGGTTAGCTGAATTAAAGATTTAAGTTGCTCTAGATACTATTTTTAGAACTCCCTGGCAAAGCAGTTTCAATTTCAATCCTGGGCATTAATTTCAAGCTTCAGGGGCATTGGTGCCTCCAAAAAGATTACTGTTGCAGACAGATGTGTCTTATTTATATTTAGTATTATAGTTCCATATCAGATAAGATATTATGTGATTATTATTACACCTCACATCCTCCTTCCTGACAAAATTAAAGTAGCTTTCCTGTCCTTACTTATTTTTAGACTGTGAAGTATTTAACAATTCAATCATGCATCGTCCCAATAAACTATAATAGCATTAATGAAAAATAAAGGCTACTGAATTATTTTACTTTAAATTCAAAGCTGAGTGACATAATTCCTTCTTCTGATTTTAAATTCCCAAGTCATTCTGCTGGACCCCAAAATAGACCCTCTATAATTATTCTTTGTCCCACAGCATGTCTTTGGGAACTCATCATTGTTGTTCTATCCTTTTTATGTGTCAGCTTCCTTTGCACATTGCATCTCATATGACTCACTGTTCCTTAGAGCATGGTTTGAATGCTCAAAATGCCTACTTGTATCTGACAGCTGGATTTTTCTTCCTGAACTTTTTTATGTGAAGTGGTGCCAGATCAATTTTTAAAGCCCCAATTTTGCTTATTGAAGACATACAAGAAAGAGCAGAAAATGGAAAAAGAGTCACTTACTAGGCGAAAACTGATTTTGACTTACAGTATCTGTTAGCACCAGTCATCTTCCTATGGAAATTAAGAGGATTACCCTTTTTTTTTTTTCTAAGTGTCTTTCCACCTTATAAATTCTAACATATATTGGATAGTTTGAAGGAGATAAATTGGAAGTGGCTTGAAAATGAAAGGTCCAAATTTAAGCTGCATTCTCTTCGTTAAATTGATTTCTGACTTGCAGAGTATTGGTAAGATTTTTTGTGAGACACTAATAGGCCTAATGGTAATTTTTAAAATTTTATTTCTAACAAGTAGAGTTTAAGGTGGCTAAATATTTAAATTCTAGCAAGAAAGAGGTTGAAAAAATGATCTCTAGGGAGATTAAAAAATATAACTGAGAAACAGGACTGTAGTTTGCTATCATATTAGTTTGACTCACATGTGGTTTAATTTTAACCTAATAAAAGAAGCACAGAAATGAGACTTAGGAAAGAGAACTCCTAGTTTTACCTTAGCTCATCTACCTCTACTGTGGGATATGAGGCACATCACTAAACTCTCCTGAACTCCCACCTTCCAAATCTGTAAAATAAGCAGGTTATACTGTGAGACCTTCAGGTCTATTCCAGCTCTGAGATTCTGGATCCTCTAACTGTAACTACTCTGAATTAAAGACAGGAGCTGGAAATAAAATATCATCTGAAGTTCTTTGTAACAAATACTGTGATTTGTAATAGCTCAATTCCTCTAACTTCGAATATTTTTGCTTTGCTTTATTTACATAATCATTCAGTAGACTCTGAAATTTGACAAATGGGTAAGAGGTGATAAAGAGGAAAAAACAAAGAGAATATCTCTGGCTAGACTGAATTTTGGCAATAGAAGGATCCATTTCTATTTATCACTAACATATTATATTCTTATTGAAAATTCTCTTTGACTCCAATATAGTAAAAATATTAACTTTTAAATTTATAATAATTTAAAGGTCCATTTTTACATTTAAATCTTAAACCAACTGAAACTGAATCTCAGATATAAACTTTTTCCCAAAATTGATGGACAGTTGTAGCAACACGTTTTACTAAACAATTCATCCTTCCTATTACTGATTTGAAACATAACTAAATTGTTCTATTTACTAAATTATATTAACAAAATTATTTTGGATTCTAGAGTACATTTGTCTTATTGTTGTTTGTTATTTGTTTAGCTGACCTTTAAAATTATTTATTATCTTGACTGCATTACATTTACACATTATTTGGGGAAAAATTAAGCATCTTTATACATTTTAGTTTTGTATGTATTAATACAAATGTCTCTTTATTTATTAAAAATCATTTTATGTCCATAAGATAATTATATATTTTCTTCAGAACGGCTCTCCATGCAGGAGAAGTGCCTGTTTCTTAAAGATCAGAGAAGATTTTTACACAGAGCAAGATGAAAGTTTTCTCAGCAAATAATATGAATAGTTCAGACAATCAGGAGTGAGTCCAGTTGGTTAGAACAGTAAGAACTAAATTAAGGTAAATTTGGAAACTAAAAAGTATTCGTATTCCACTAAACTAATGAAACTTAAATTCCAGGACTTTCACTCGAATAAGATCCTTTCAAGACTCCGCATTTAACTTTGAGTTTATGATTTGGTGCTGTTTTTTTTTAAAAGAGGAATCCTATAAGTGTGTTAGTTTTCTCCAATCCAAGATCATAGCATATAAGTCCCCAAGTTGTCAGTGCTTTGGTTCCTACATCTCATCTGGTAAGGCAGTAAGGGTACCCAAGGAGCAAGGGGGCCACGGGTGTGTAATATGAGATACTGGCCACTGAGGGCTGGTCTGGTGTGTAGCACATCTCTCCTTCTAGCTAAGCTTTTGACTTATGCATGTCACATAAATAGACTGGAGTTTGGCTGCCCCATCCATAAAATAGGAGATTAAACTAAATCTGAGAAAAAGAAAAAAAAAACCAGAAAGTTGCTCTAAGATCCTCCTTAATTCTAACTCTTCCCAGGCACTGTGCCTCATGGTTTTATCTCTATCTCCAAAGGGTACATTTTACCTTCTGTCTTTTGTCCTTTAATTTGGCATGTCCGTCTTTCTTGTCCCCGAGCTACAATACAGAGGCATCTGTAAAGAGCTATTTTAAACCTCTTTGTAGTACATCTTTTAGTGCCTGTAAACTCAATAAGTACGTTTACAAATTATATTAAAATGCTCCCTGGAAATTATATCTTTACTGTTTAAACTATGTTTATAGATCAACTTCATGCATGATTGTCTTACTGTCCCTTGAAAAATTTATAGCACACTATCTTATTGCTCAGTTAAAAACAGGTAAACTAAGAGATATCATTATTCTAGAAGGCATAATTAATGACCTGTTACCAAAAGTAGGTATAAAAATATGTAACATATATATATTTTAAAAACTGGAATTCTTTTGAATATTTTAAAAAATTATTTTTATCTTTTATTTTTAAACTATTTTAAAGGTTACACTCCATTTACATATTTTTTTTTTTTTGTGGTACGCAGGCCTCTCACTGCTGGGGCCTCTCCCGTTGCGGAGCACAGGCTCCGGACGCGCAGGCTCAGCGGCCATGGCTCACGGGCCCAGCCGCTCCGCGGCATGCGGGATCCCCCCGGACCGGGGCACGAACCCGTGTCCCCTGCACTGGCAGGCAGACTCCCAACCACTGCGCCACCAGGGAAGCCCCATTTACATATATTTTTTAACGTAATTCTTAAAAGAGTCAAAAGATGCAATATTCTAACAGTTAGAATGTCCAAAAAATACCTATTCTCATCTTTCTGTGTAATGAGCCATGTTTCCAATAAAAATTATTCAAAAAAATTATGGATTCAACAAAATGAGTTTAACACAAACGATGAGGAACATTTGCTACATATACCTGTCATTTATGTTAACTTACATATCTCACATGCAAAATAAAGCATGAACCTAAGTATAACACACCACCTCAGTAAGTCAGTATTGTTATTGATCCAGTGACTTGGGGTTCTCATTTTCAGTGCCAAAAATGTCTACTAATATTCTTTTGAATCTCTAAGAGATTTCCGTATTATTATGCATCCTATAAATGGTGGTATTCTTTACAAATACACTTCTCTGAAACCACCTTGCTAACTTACTTTCAGTACGCGGGCCTCTCACTGTTGTGGCCTCTCCCGTTGCGAAGCACAGGTTCTGGACACGCAGGCTCAGCGGCCATGGGCCACGGGCCCAGCTGATCCGCGGCATGTGGGATCTTCCCAGACCGGGGCATGAACCCGTGTCCCCTGCATCGGCAGGCGGACTCTCAACCACTGTGCCACCAGGGAAGCCCTGCTAACTTACTTTTAATCAGACTGCCTTTTAGTGCATAAAGTTGTTCTACTTTGCATTGATCCCTGAAATAGTCCTTTCTTTGACATCTATAAAAAATTCCATACACTAAATTGTTTTTGAGCATAGTAGACTTCACTGCAGATTTTCATATGAAAGATTCAGGAGAGATTCACAGATTAGCAATGCAAACAATTTCAAATCAAGTGGTAGACATCACCATTTTAAAAAGGTCACTTGGAGAGTGGTATGGACATATATACACTACCAAATGTAAAATAGCTAGCTAGTGGGAAGCAGCCACATAGCACAGGGAGATCAGCTCAGTGCTTTGTGTCCATCTAGAGGGGTTGGATAGGGAGTGTGGGAGGGAGACGCAAGAGGGAGGAGATATGGGGATATAGGTTATGTATAGCTGATTCACTTTGTTATACAGGAGAAACTAACACACCATTATAAAGCAATTGTACTCCAATACAGATGTTAAAAAAATAAAAAGGTCACTTGGTTCTTCCAATATTTTATCTATTTCCAGCCTCTTTCCATCTTTCTGGATCCACGCTCTTCTTTATCACTCATTTTCCTTCTTCCCTTTTAGGAGTGGAAATAATACATTTTCTATTCTTGAAGCATGAAGAGGAGATTTCTGCTTCTTATATTTGAGCAACTGCTAACACTTATGGCCATGTGGCTGTTCTATCCCATGTTACTTTTGATGTATTTTACAAAAAAAAATATAATTCCTTCTGTAAGAAGAATTCTGGTGTCAATGTTAATGATCATTATTTAATAAGTTATGGTAACAATTTGTTAATAATGACAATTATTTAATATTTAATTTAATAAGTAAAAATAAGTTGTCATTGAAGTTTAACGGGAACCATGTTATATGTAGTATAGACACTATAAACTTTCATACGTTTATTTACTTATCATTTGTCCTTTTCACATTTGCTTTACATTAAGTTACAATTTGTCTGATTCATTTTTCTCACTACAGTGCCCAGCATAATAGTTCTCAAATGCAATGCATTTTTATTTTTGGTAGAATTGAATTTCTTCATTTAATATGTGTTACACTTTAAACCAGTGATCTACAAACTGGGGTATGCATACCCCTAAGGAGTAAGCAGAAACAGCTTGTTTTACAGAAATCAATTTCCAGATTCTTAACCTTCATTTGAACTCCATCCTAGAACTGATCTGCCACAGAAAATTACTAAGGTCTAAGCTTCAGGCCACTTCTCACTTTTTCTTTCATAGTGCTCCTTTTACTTCTTTACACACACACACACATACACACATGCACTATTTCACCCTTCTGAGCCTTACTATAAAGCATTTCTGCAGGATGTAACAATCTCCTAGGGCATAAATGAGGGGACAGGGATGATGGATACACTGATGTTTGCCAAGCCTTCTTAAAAGGGACACATGACTTTCCCACTTTCTTCATCTCATTAATGATGTAGTTCTAATAAAATTTTGCTTTATGTGTTTAAAAATTATGTATCAAAATTTATAATAAATTTATTATGTTTTCATCTAGAGTATAAACTCTAGAGCCAAACTGGTTCAAATCCTGAATCAAACAATTTTTTTAATTATCTGCTGAAGTTAATAAACGTACTTGTGCCTCAATTTCCTCAAAGGTAAACCTGGGATAAACAGTACCTACTTTATATGTTTTAATAATGTGATCATATAGTCTGAAAAGGTAAATATTATTTTTTCATGTATTATAATATAAAGTAGCATATCATTTATTATGTATCATTGGTGTTTCCAGACTTGGTGGCCACTCTGTACATGAACTGATGGAAGTAGAGGCAGAAGTATATAGTGCTTAGGTCATGGCTTGAAATTGAGTAAGCCTTCCAAAAGTTTTAGCTACTATTATCATCATTGTTATTAGTATTATTATTTCTAATAAAAATTGTAATGGTAATGCAATTGGGAAGGATTTTTAAAACATTCATTCAGATAGGATTTTTTTTAATGAAATTTCAACCTAGGTATACATATTTTGTTGTATAAAAGATTTTGAGCAGAGAAGACTTCATTGAAAATTTTGCTAGGAAAAGATTAGGAGAGGTTTGCATAGTAGCCATGCAAACACTTCAAAGGAAAAGGAAGATATTGCAACATTATAGTTTAAGTGTCACCTGCTCACTCAGTAATCTGTTTCTACATCCCTCCATCTTTCCTGCTCCACTCTGTCTTTACTCCTTCTATTTCTGTATTATGCTTTTTCCTGCTCTCTTTCAATGTGGTCATTTAAAAGAATTTGAAAAATAAAGTTCAGTAGAATAAAATTCTATCAGGGAAAGATGGATAGTGGAGTAGAATATAATGTCAATGAGATTAAGAAATGAAGTAAAATTTCCAACTGTCAAGAAGAGAGCATTCATTTCTCTACAAATGATTGCGTAGGTATTAAATTGTTGTTGCATTTACATTTCATTGAAAAAGAATACTATAACAGTCATAGTTTAAAATGTCATCATTTAAAATGTGCCCAAAATTACGTTTTGCAAATGACCTAGTAACTTAAATGAGTGAAGTTTTTTAAAAAATTACTTTATAAATAGTGTCAACAGAAAAGTTAGAACACTGCACTAGATTGGCATGTTTAATTCATCTTTGCATTTCCTCTTCCATGAAAAGTACACTTAAAATAAGTTTATTAATAAATATGAATATAGCATGTTTATCATGAAAATAGGATGTTATAATATCATACCTTTCATTGTACCATGGATCTGTAACCAAAACAACTAACTTTATGTTCTTGACTTAATTACAGGAGGATGTATTGGATCTGGGATAAGGTGACTAGGTACTACACATATCACATGGAAATGAGCTCTTGCTGTTGTTAGTAAGAAAATAAATATAAGGCTTTGCAAGCAGTGGGTTGGAAGATACCATAAGGGCTTCTCTTTTGTTGTTAAGGATAATAAATTATAAGGAGGTTAAGAAAGGTCCTTTGCAACTGGAGCTTATAGCTCTATGTGTAATAATTTATATTTGTAACTTATGATTAACAAATAACTTACTTTTATTTTTTGATAATGAAGTTTTATTTTTGATAATGAAGAACATTATAATTTGCAAAAACATAAGAGGTTGTCATTAGATGTGGGAAAACTCCACAGCTTTTTTCCAAGATGCATTGACCCATATAAAAAGCAATCACGGGCTTCCCTGGTGGCACAGTGGTTGAGAGTCCGCCTGCCGATGCAGGGGACACGGGTTCGTGTCCCGGTCCATGAAGATCCCACATGCCGCGGAGCGGCTGGGCCCGTGAGCCATGGCCGCTGAGCCTGCGCGTCCGGAGCCTGTGCTCCACAACGGGAGAGGCCACAACAGTGAGAGGCCCGCGTACCGCCAAAAAAAAAAAAAGCAATCAGTTGAACAAAGAGTACCTATCTTGAAAGGGTTTTTTATCATATTTGAAAAGCTTATTTAATGGGATAGACCCATACTTATGATTAAGAATCAGACCCCTCAACCAAATCTCAGCCAGAGTCCATTAGACTCCAGATTAATTCTAACAGTCATTAGGGTGTGGATTTCCCCTCTGTAGGAAAACCGTGCATTAAAAAAAAAAAGCACCTCTCTCCCCCTACAGAAAACCTTGTCTGTTTCACTTAGATATTTTATTATTTTTTCATTTGTCTTTCACCCTATCTCCCAGGCCTTCCTTAAGCTTCCTTTCAAAGCAAATTATTTACCTTTCTATGGAATAGATCAATTTTGACAAAATTTTCCCTCTTCCCCAATTATGCAGACCCTAACATGAACACAACAAAGTGAAATTATCAATCAGCCTATGCCACAATTCACTTATACATGTCAGGGTCATAATTTTGCTAGTTTTTAACTTTGAGACAGTTCTTCCTAAACTGCCCATATTTATAACGTTCCTAGATTATCTAACTTTCTGTCTGTGTTAATCCATCAGTCACAATATATTTATAAATGGCCAGATGGGCAAGCCTTTCCACTTTTTGGCTTATTCCATTAATGTATAGAGTCTTGCTAATAAATTTAATGATATTTATACATCTACTAGTTATTGAAAATAAATGAAAACACATTTACATTTATTGACTCCTGTTTAAGTGACCACATTTCTACCTAAAGTAGTGGAGAAATGCCTAGGACCTAGGAAGAATAAAGGGTGTGGTATATGAGGAAACCACAGTCATTTACTGTATTTTACAGGAAGTTCCTGCTGTGACTAAAAGTTCTTTGCTCTCTCAGACTGCTGTAGATATAAGACAAAGAGAAACGCAACACAGATAATTATAGCTTTTAATATGCTGAATGTAAAGCACTTCTACCAATGAGAAACAGACCCTGGATTTAAAGGAAACGAATGCTATAATTCAATGAGCCTGGCAAATATACCTGGCAACAATAACACAAGACAGATGCACTATTACTGTTTTAGGTTGTTTTAGAGAAATCAAAACCTCCAGATGAAAATTCAACACTTCTCTGTCAAATGTTTTGTCTGTATGACACCAAATATCACCTTAAGTGAGAGAAATTCGAGTAACCAGTAACTGTCAACTGCCAATGGTAAAAATTACCTCATTGGGCATATCCACATCTTTTAAATAAAATTTGGCTATTGTTAGTTAGGCTTTAAGCAAGAGATCTCCTATCTATAAAGAAAAAATTATGGCCATGCTGAATTTATTATTTGTTATCTCACACATAGAGTAAACTTGTTTTTCACATTTACTATAAAATTAGTAACAAACTCTAACTTCAAATCATTTGGGATTCCGGTTTATAGAGTGTGCTAATCTTAGTTACATATTTCCTGAAAAATTTATTATTGTGTATTTATTCTCAATTTTTTCCAAAGCCTTTGGACATTTAATAAGGGATCCAGAAAACAGTGCTGTGACACAAAGATTGCCATATTACTGGAAACATTAATGCATGCATACACATAAAATCACAAAATACTTTAGAATGAATTTTACTATCATAAGAGTAAGTTTTCTGAATCATAGCAGACCTTAGAATTCATCTTTCAGCCAAAACATAAACATATACCTCAACAATATCTTATTAAGATAGTTTCTGTGTTTTCTTTACTGGGGGAAAAAGACATTGTATGCTTTTATAAATTCTCAGATTCTACTTGGTATTTCATAGACTATTTGGTGGAAATTATACATGAATACACACAAACATACATACATACATACATACGTGTAACTTGAAACACATTAGCAGAAATTCAGATGCATTCTGAGAAAAAAATACATGCAATGAAAATAAAGAGAAAGAGGTGTGTTTGTTCACAAAGACATACTAAATTAAAAAGAATAAGGCGATATTTTTGGTTCACACTTTGTAGTGGCTGGTTTGGAAAGTTATATCTTTGTAGCCAGAACAATTCTTCTATTATCCTCTATTCTTAATGTCTGTTAGTTTCTATTATTGTCTTTGAAGGTTAACTGCGTCTTTAAAAATTTTTAGTAGTGAACAGGGAGGAGTTATTTTTTCTCTTACAAGTCCCACCTAAATACTGTAATGTAAACTGTAATTTCTATTCTCTCTATTACAGCTCTATTGCTTGGAAGTCTTTGGTGCCATTTCCAGGTACAGAGCTTTAAAAAGCCCTATATTCAAAAAAAAATAAAAAAATAAAAAAATAAAAAGCCCTATATTCAATCTTCTAATACATTAGCTTCATAGTTTTGTAGGACTAGATGGATCCTTACAGTTTTTTGAGACAACCCCACATTTTTGAAATGAAAAACTGAGAATCAGGTAAATAAAAAGACTGATTAAAAGAAACAAAATAGTAATCTGTTGTCACCAACAGAATTAGTATCCATTTTACTTCAGTACACTTATACTGACTATTCTATAAAATGCCCACAAACTACCTAATCATGTCCCTTAAAAGTTATCTATAAGCAACACTCCACTCTTCACACAAATTTAATTTTCCCCCGTATTCTTCTGGACATTTTCTTATATGTTTCCCTTGGAACTTAACAAAGTATTCTCTGATATTGACTCTAAGATCATCACTATTATTGACAGATTTGATAAGTCTTCTTTCATGATGCCCTAAAACAAATTGTCACGTATGGTTAAATCTGGACTTCAAAAAACTACCCCATTTTTGGATTCATGTCCTATCCATTGTCCATTGAATTGTCAAGTTATTTTCTAACTGGGATCACATAATATGTTGATGTATCTTAAATTTCAGGTAGTTGTTGCCACAGAATCTCTCATGCAGTTTCAGTTCAAACCCTGATCAAATAAGCAGCGTGATTAATATTTCTATTTTTAAAAATTTGGCCCTATCAAATAACTTTCTGAAATTGCTCTCCATATCCTGACATGATGAGGGTACCACTCAGTTAACAGAGGGCATTCACATGTGCTTAGAGACTTTGTAACCACTCTGTCTATATGAGGTCTCTCAACTGCCATTTTATTTTATTTTTCTCTCTTTATGTAGTAAGTTGGACCTATTTAGCCCCAGGGCCTTAAGAAATTATTATGCAATTAGTATTTATGTTGAAAAAATACATATTACACAAGATAAAGCTGGACTTGTTAGCAGGAGCATCAAACTGACTTCAAACACTGGTGAAGTAGACAAAAACAAAGATAAAGCACACACTGTTCACTAAATGTAACTCTTTTGAGTCACTGGTTTTTAAATCTGCCTGAACCCATATGTAAATACATTAGTCTAAAAATACTAATTTTCAAGTGAAATCTCAGTAATAAAGATCACTTGATCACTTGTGGATATAGTTAGGTGTTCATACTTTATATTGAGGGTGTTATTAGCTCATTTCACAGGATTTTGCATACCTGGGATAAGTTCCCAGTGACAGCATAGAGTACCCAAACGGATTTGAGTTAGGAGACATGTTTCTAGTCTCTCCTTTGCCTCAGACCTGTTGCGTGAATGTGATCACGACACTTCACTTCTTTGGTATTTTGTCCTCATCTATAAAGTAAATTTTTGTACCAAATTGATTTTATTTATATTGTGAAAAAGTGATATTTAATCATGCAATGCATATACTAAATAATAAACATGCAATGCATATACTTCCAAAGTATATAAATAATAACATGCAATGCATATACTTCCAAAAGTCATGTTGTATACTGTTTTTCTAATTCTGAAAAAGAGATCCCTTCTGGAGTCAGAAAGATCTCAAGTCTTATGTGATTGCTCATAGAATGAGCAATTTCAAGGTAGAAATTACATAACATTATTTAATATGGTCCATTTTTCCCTGAAGTATACTTTAATGCTCTTAATATAAGCAGAGAAACAAAATTGAATGTAAAAGAATGGTGAGGTTTATTCATTTTAATATCCTTCCTCTAGGATCTAGCATGATGGTGGGCACATAGTAAGGGATTACTCCATAAACATTGGTCTTTCAGTGATAATTTTGCTCTGTGGGAGAACATGTGCTTCACATAAACTTTAAAATATTGCTGATAAATATCTGCATAGCCAGTGACTATTTGGGGGAGTGAAATACATCAGGGTCCAGAGAAAGTTCTGGTTAAGAGTATATGTTTAGAAGTCAGAGTCACAGTCTGGAGTCCTAGCTGTTCACTGCATTAGTGAGATGACTTTGAGTTTCCTTATCTGGAAAAATAAAAGAGAGAGTGTAATAATTTGTTACTCTTAGAATTAAATATGGTAGCATGCTTACAGTGGCTGGGACAGTGCTTATCACACAGTAAACACTCAGTAAATGGTAGCTATTACTATTTAAATTATCCTGTAATTCTGATTTCAATTGTTGCAAATAACACCAAATTAAGACTTGATTTATAATGATTTATTCCCTACTATCTACTTTTGATCTTTTGCTAATAGATTTCTGAATGTTACCTCAAGGAATTTCTGACAATTTCTGCTCTCCCTTTATTAGTTAGTGGAACTAGGATGGGATGCTTAGTGCAAATACCCCTCCTTTTCCCCACTTCCTCCTTTTCCCCTACCAGCATCTATATGCTTGAAATAATGTGCAGGGAACTTTGAATGTTGTTGAAGAAGAAAGAGGGGGTTGTTTTGTTCTGTTTTATGGGACCTAACCTACGATGATGAGGACGTAAAACTCAGAGGGTGGCATGGCACCTATGCTTTACTGGGCATGAATTGGGTGGAGCTGCTAGGGAGCTAAAGATGAAGGAAATGTTTTCATGAGAGTATTAGTAAAACTCTGGATAGATCCCAGGTGTCAACACAGCAGAGGGTAATATTAAAGACCATTTTCTACCAGTTCTGCACAGAACACAACAGGTCTCTGGCCCCAAGAGTTGAAGGCTTTGAGAGCATCAGGAGATAGTGCCTTTGTGCTATCATTTTCAGGATGAAGCAGTAAGAAATATCAAGAGTAAAGTCACTTCCAGTGATTCTAAAGACAGAGGGCATAGAATAAAGAGGTCAGAGTTCTAGACAAAGTAGGGTGTGTGTTGGCCCTACGAAAGAGACTGGCCTATGAAGCATTTCCTTAGAGATTTCAAGAGTTATGTGGGACTTTGCAGGATGCTGGAGGTCGCATGTTCTAAGGAGCAGACAAAATTAGAAATTTGGGGGTTATTGATGATACGACTTGGTATCCAGAGGCTTCTACAGTCTAACAAGATTTCAGTCACAAGAATAATTATGGAAAAGTTTATTTAGATATAAATTAAGATAAATGTTTAACTAGTATGGAGCCAAGAATAGATTTCAAAGTGTCTGAATTTATGAAAATTGTAAGTGAACTATGGGATTACCCAGCTGATTTAAGGTACCTTGGGCTTTTACATGAGTCACCTGGCAATAAGGAGGTATGTGATATTTCCTAGCAAAGTTATTTTCAGATGGGAAAAAATGAATATAGCTACTTCCACATGGGAGGTCCTGCTACTGATCTATGTAATCCTAAGGATTAATCTATTCATGGTTTAAATAGTTCTACCTAAGAAAGGTAACATGTAACTTCTTGTAAGTCAGCATTCACAGATACCCTCCCTCTAATGTGTTCAGAGGAAATTCTCAAATGGCTTTAAAACCCTTAATCCTTTCTCAAAACCCATGCAAAGCATTCAGTATCCTGATATCTTAAGTCTACTTAAAATAAACTTCTAGACATGTATTGTTACTGTATTTATGTGTAAATAATCTGAGAGTGGATACTAGAGATTGTCTTTCTTTCATCTTCCTTTCTGAACACTAGCCTTTCCCCACACCTCCACTCTCTTGTATCACTTACACGTATATTTCAAAATGCTTCTTTCTTTTTACTCAAGATACCACTCAAACATATGTACTCCTGAAATGTAAACTCACGTTATCTCCTGCCAAGTTCAGATTCCAAATTAAGTTGCCTAAGGCCCTTAATGATTTGGTTTCCTCTAGCCAGTATTTGACAAGAATTCATATCTGCTTTCAATGTATCCTTTTAATAGATTTAAAAAAATTTTTTAGCCTGCCCTGAGTTTTATTTGTGGCTGTAGGCAAATAGGTGAAACTTGGCAAAGAATCATGCTCTACGATGATCTTCACCATAGGGACAGCTGCCTCTCCCTACTGGTCCAATTCTTTCCTTTTAAAAAATTTCAGAAGAAGAAATATAATTATGACCATTAGCCTATTTGAGCTGTACCTTCAACCAGTTTCATTGCAATGTCATTTTTATACTTTGAAAAAACAGCGGTTCATTAAAGAACAGATTTTTCCAAGATATGCATTATGAACAGTAAAATGCATTATAAATTCATGAAAGAAATTTCATCTCTTTCAGACTTAGTTCATTAAATGATTCTTTTAATCAGACTGGTTCTTGACACAAAAGACAGAAACTTTTCTCTTAAATTCATCTGGCAAAGATACAATCTTTTAAACACATGAAATATCAGCAGATTTAATTAACTTCAAGCACTATATGAAAATGATTTTTAATGCTCTTACTATGAAGGCTCTTTTAGAAATGTTAGTATCTATTTCATTTTATAGCTTTTAGAGTAATTTCTATTAGGAATGTATATAGTTCCGTGTGAGAGTGGCAACTGAAGGTTCATTGATTATTAGGGCAAACAGAGGTTAAGTTGGCATATGAGCCAGTCTCTGCTTCCATAAAGCTTAGCTTGTGGCTCCTGAACTAATAGTTATTAATCATAGCATTTTTTTAAACTATGTTTAATGGCTTAATATTATGCTATTTATCTTCATAATGGCTTCAGGCAGATAGCATAGATCCTTTAGTGGTAGATTTATACCTCTAGTTAAAATAATCTAAGGAAGGCCTTTTTAATGCATTTTAATTTAACCTCACATACAGTAAATATTTTCTTTAAATAATAGCTCTTTAGCAAAAGAAAATGTATTTCTTTGTTTTAATTTTGAATATACGAAATGGTATATTTATCAACAAGGAAGTGTTTAAAATTAGATAATTTTTAAAATACCTTTATGAAATTCTGGGAAATTTTTCTTCAGGTTTTATTTAGACTCTAGCTCTGAGAACTAACTCAACCCAACTGTATTAGTCTGTTAGGGCTATCCTAAAAAATCACAGCCTGGGAGCCTTGAGAAACAGAAATTAATTTTCTCACAGTTCTGGATGCTGGAAGTTCAATACCTTGGTGTTGACATGTTTGGTTTCTCTTGAGACTCTCTTATTGGCTTGCAGATGTCCACCTTCTCATTATGTCCACATATGGCCTTTTCTCTGTATGTGAGCATCCGTGGCGTCTCTTTCTCTTTTCATAAGGACACCAGTCCTATCAGATTAGGGAGCCACACTTAGGACCTCATTTAACCGTAATAACCTCCTTAAAGGCCCCATCTCCAAATACAGTCACATTGGGGGTTATATCTTCAACAGAATAAGTTTGGAGAGGGGGGGAAATTTACTCCATAATGCCAAGAATTTCTAAGAAATTTTTCAAAGAAAATGGAGTTGAAATAGGTAAGAGTTATTGGAAACTTTTTAATTAATCCCAAGTAATAACTGGGTTTATTCCCTAAGTAAAAAACTAAGCATCCTGTTGACATAAAATGAATAGACTGCCAGTTATTTCTACAGCAAAAAAAAAAAGGGGGTTTATTCAGGATCAGCAGAGGACTGCAATTCAGGGTCTACAATCCTGGCAAGCCACATGCAAGTCACCCACAATAAATGGAGAGGAGACCTCTTTATAGAGGGGAAAAGGAATTTGGGAAGGCTATAGTAAACAGAGTCCGTGGCTTTTCACTGGCTGAGTTATGGCAGTCTCTCATTGGCTGAACTCTTGCAAGGAAAAAAGAGGAAGTCTTTCTTCTTCCTGTTGGGTTTTGCTATAGTTGTAGGGTGTGAGAACTGCTTCTGTTCTCCTGACTCTATTTTAATTGAGGTTTCTGTTTATTAATTTCTACATTTCCCATTTTTGAGCACAATCTTTCTCTAAAATCATTGTGGTCAAGAGTCAGTTTTTCCAGTTTCAGTGGCTTTTTGTCCCTCAATGCCAGGAAGAATATTTCCTGGGTATAGTGTCCCTTGTTAAAGGGAGAATGCACAAATTGGAAACCTATTGAGGTCATATTCAAGTAAAAATGAGCGGTAGGAAGGAGAGCTCTCAGGTAATTTTTATTTAAGGTCCATATGCTATCAGGATCACAGTCATCTGAAGTGTTATGTCATAATCAAAGGTTTGGCAGATGAACTTGCAAAAGGCCTGGTCTGGATATCTTGGGAAAGCTATCTCATCAGATGTTGTTTCCTTCAATTCTTGGAAATCTTTACTTTCAGGTCACCAGATGATATGCCTGTAAGTCAGGGTTTGGTGCTTTCTTTAGGTGTGTCATGTGAATCCAAGAGTCTGTTCCTTAGAATTTGGCAGGACAAAGGTTGGTTAGCAGCACCTGATAGGGGTCTTTCCAGTGAGGTTGAAGAGAGCCTTCTGTAGGTATCTTTTCCAATAGATGTAATCTCCAGTTTGCAAGGTGTTATGCTTAAGGTCTTCATCTCCTGAAACACACTGTGAAAAGACTGCGCTACCAAAACATGATTGTTTTTAATAGAAGCAGTTAGACCTCTGTAATACTGGAGTATCTCTCCTTTTATAAGTTGTGGGTCAAAAGAGGCAGGAGCCAA
This sequence comes from Delphinus delphis, assembly GCF_949987515.2. Classification (NCBI taxonomy): domain Eukaryota; kingdom Metazoa; phylum Chordata; class Mammalia; order Artiodactyla; family Delphinidae; genus Delphinus; species Delphinus delphis. The sequence goes on from NC_082689.1 coordinate 46,490,022, forward strand.
ATGCATTGGGTGCCCTGTGATTATCTCAAAGGGTGAAAGTTCTATGAGTTCCAAAAGAGTGGATCTAATCTTTAGAAAGACCAACAGCAATGCTTTTGGCCAAGGTATTTGGAGGGCCTCACAAACTTTGCCAATTGAGTCTTAATACTGCTATTAGTGCATTCAACTAAACCAGAAGATCGAGTGTGGTAAGTGCAGTGAAAGCGTAAAACCGGCCAAATAACACAGACTTGTTGAAGTACCTGAGCAGTAAAATGAGTTGTTGGATCATTATGAAATTTGAGAGTAGTCCCCCAGGTAGGGATAATCTTTTCCAAAAGGACTTTGCTACAGTAGTCTGTCTGCAAGGAAAGGCTTCAGTCCAGTGTAAAAACATGCAGACCCTGACTAAAACTTATTTATATTCATGAGACAGACGACATTTTATGAAATCCATTTGACAGACCTCAAACGATCCATTAGGAAGTTTAAAATGTTCAGGAGCAATACAAACAGGCTTCCCTGGGTTGTATTTTGGACAAGTGGGACAAATGACATAAGAACTTTTTGTAGCCTTGTTAATGTTTCCCCACCCATATTGATTCATGAATGCTATCATTTTGTCAGTAAACCAATGGTTTAATGCATGTACAACAGTGAGGAGTGAGAATCTGAGAGTCTGCAGTAGGACTGGGTTGTTTTTTGGTCCAAACCAGAGCCTTCTCTTTTTGTCAAAGCAACAATTATTGAATTTCCAATCTGGTTCTTCCTTTTCTGAGGCCAACTGTTGGGCTTCTCTAGCCAGTTTTTATAACTTATCATTTGGGGAAATATACCTTTTGACCATGACAGAGGTTTGGCTGCTGTTGGTTCCTTTAAGGAAATGATTTCCCCTAGCTTCCAGGCAGTCAAGTTTAGAATTCCCTGGAATCTTAGTAATAGCTAAAGTGGCAATAATTGCATTTAGTAATTCCTGAACATAAGGGTCATTTTTTGTTTTATTTTTTCTGGAAGTAAAGAAGTCACACTGCTTCCACAACATTCCAAAATCATGAGCTACTCTGAAAGCATATCTACTATCAGTATAAATATTGACAGTTTTGCCCTTGGCTAAAGTACAAGCCCATGTAAGAACATATAATTCAGCCTGTTAGGCTGAAGTAGACATAGGTGAAATGCTGCCTCAACAGTATCAAAATGTGTTGCAGTAGCATAGCCAGCACAATATTTCCCATTGTCACCTTTTAAATAAGAACCAACAGTGAACCATGAGAAGTCAGTGTTTCCTAAAGGAATTTCCAGCAGATCATCCTGAAGAGTCAGGAGGTGAACTGTCAGCATTAAGCAGTTGTGAGGAACTTTGTCAGTGAGAGAGAGGAGAAGAGGAGCAAGGTGAAGATTACTGCAACTTGAAAGAGTTATATGAGGAGCGGTTTTAAAAAAGGACTTCATAGGAGGTGAGGTGGCTGATTGAGAAATGTTAAGTGTGATGGGAATTCAGGAAAGCCTCTATAGCATGAGGTACAAAAATGGTTAGGGAGAAATCCCACAACAATTTTCTCAGTAGTCTTAACCAAAAAGGCAGTGGCAGTAATGGCTCAAAGGCAATATCCCAGTGTCCCTGGGTCCAATTGCTGGCTATAATACCCTATGGGTCAACGGTGGTCCCCATGTTTTTGGGTGACTACCCCAAGGACATTTGCTTCCTTTTCATATACAAAAAGAAAAAAAGGGAGTCTGATAATTGAGATGCCCAAGAGCAGGTGGGTTCATCAGACTCTCCTTTAAGGACTTAGAGACTGTATTGTCCAGTTTTTCCCACAAAATTGGGTCAGGGCTGTTGTTGTTGAATGAAACATACAGAGGTTTTGTCATAACAGAGAAATTTGGAATCCAATTTCAGCAATAACCAACTAGCCTGAAAAAACCTTGCAGTTGGTGCTTGGTTTTGTGCAAGTTCCCCATAAAAATGGAAAGGAGACCTCTTTTACAGAGAAGGAAAGGAAGTTGGGAGGACTATAGTAAACAGAGTCTATGGCTTTCCTTTGGCTGAGTTGTGATAGTCTCTTGTTGGCTGAGCTCTTGCCAAGAAAGAAGATGAAGTCTTCTTCCTGTTGGGCTCTACCATCATTGTAGGGCATGAGAGCTCCCCTTTCTGGCCTCCTGGCTCTATTTGAATTGAGATGTCTGTTTATTAATTTTTACAATTGATATCTTCTATATGCCAATAACTTCCCAATTTAAATTGTTATGTAAGAGCTTCTTACATATCAGCCCTTCAGTAAGAACTTTTAGCCAAATATTTTATAAACCATTCATAATGATAAACCCTTTCATGGCTGAATATCAAACTGGTGTCAGAAACACTGTTAGTTTCCTGTTATAGACACTATTAGATGACACAATGGCTTATAAAAATGTTTCTCTGTTAGTAAGTATACTTTTCAAATCTATACTCTTCCTCAGATTCTTCAGAAGGATTTCTCTTTCTTTTGTGATTCAATATTTTTCAAGCATGCCCCTTTTTAAAAAAGTTTATTTTATTTTGGTTGCTGATCATGGCCTGAAGATAGACCTGCTCGCCGACAGACATCTTGAGAATTTCCCTTGGTTATGCTCACTGTTCTCTAGGCTTTCATCAAAACCCCTTTTCATGTCAGAAGTTTAAAGGCAAGCAGATAAGCATAATTTTAGCCAAAGTCCCAACATTTACAAAGCATTTATCTAGATTTTTCTAGAGTGGAATTGTCTCATATCCTATATCCTATCATCTGGAACTCTCACACTTTGACCAATAGAATGCATTAAAACCTCTTCACCAGGGCCCTTGCTACTTCTTCCTTCCCCGTAGGGCTTGACTTATGGGATTAACCCTTAACCATAGAGATTGTTGAGACAGCACCAGTGTCTACTCCTAACCAAATCAATTAATCAATCAACAAAAACAATGTATTTCTTGTTTTCTGGGAAATAAAATTCCTGATGAATGGGGGGAAAATGTACAAAAAGAATAGACACACATCTCTGGCCTTGTTTTGTTTTAAAACCAAAAACACCTACATTTACTAATTTCTTGGTGAGTACAGCTCACAATCCTCTGAGCTTCAGAGAAGATATTAAATTTGGGATGGAGTGTGTGTCAATTTTTTGTCTGTTGGGTAGGCACTGGCTGTTTCTGAGTCCACCTCTACATTAATTGGAATGCCTCCATGGTCCTGGGAAAATCCGTCTTAAATGTCCATGTTTCTATGTGTTTTTCTTCAACCTCTGGGTATTCAGTGTGTAGCTGGTGTAAAGATAGTAGATGGCATACGGTGCATAGGTTGCCATTTAGATCCTATTTTTAGCCAAGATTCACATGTGTACTTTGGTTTTAGACATTATTTATTCTATTATGATGAAGGAAAGATTGTGTTTTCAACATCCTACAGATCTAGCTGCTAATAATTATGACCTCTCGGGGCAAAGTAGATTTTAAATGAGTTCATTATGGCATGCTGCTGCCTACATTAATATGTGAGCAGTGAGTTTAAAACGTGGTCATCTATTTATAACTTTACTATTTAAAGTTACTTTTATATTTAGGAATGAAATACTATTGACTAATATTGAGGAATTCAAACACCTTTTTGGCTAAGAATATGCTAATTGACCTCTTAGGCAACTACACTTATACAACTTTCCATACTTGCACCCTAATAAAACATGGTAGAAAAGAGAACTTTCTTCCCATAAATGAAATTTTTGCATAAATAAAATATTTGCTATGCTGATGTCCCTATTTAGATATTGTACTTCCCATTCCTCCTGCTGTGTGAAAATTAATGATAACCAATATTAAAATTGTATCATAATAATAATTCACATTGAGTGCTTACTGATGTGTCAGAAAATGTTAGCTCACTACATACTAACACATAAACCCTAAATAGGATATACTACAATTATTCACATTTTATGTAGATATCAAAATTAGAGGGATAAAATGATTTGCCTAGGTTATTTAGATACATAGTGACAGTTTATATCAGCACTCAATGAAATACTGACTCAATCAGTGACTAACTCTATAAAAATAGTCTTTCTCACTTCTCCCAAGATGAAAATGTAAGCAAAGCAACTCTGGGTTGACTTCTCTGGTATTTTATATCTATTGAGACATAAATCACAGTTTTTGCGTCAGCCCTGGTGCTGTCAACATACAAATTTTAGCTTGAATAGAGATTATTTTAAGGTCAGGCCAATAACAATTACTTCAGGGAGTTTTTCTACCAGAATTGTTGAAGAGAAGAATAATTTCCATTATTTTGCTGAAAATTTAGCTGCCCCAAACCTACTTTTGTCCTTTTGGTATATGAATAACAAAGTCTTAAATAATATAGTTCTATAACATTCTCTTGCTTTCCTCATATGGGGGGGAGATAAAATTTAATTAACTGATAAAAATATGATATAACAATTATGGTAGGGCAGACATCAGATAGATAGCAATTACCTTAAAAGGTTTAAAATATAACAGCTGACAATAATCACATATACAATGTCAGGGGAAACAGAATGAATGTTTGAATCTCTAAACTTCAAAATTCTGAGAGATAAATACTGTGTCTTTTTGATATTCATGCTTTTCTCCATGTCTTTAAAAAAGATTTTTTTTGCACTTGGTCCTTCCCCCATTTGGAATATTCTCTCTCTCTCATCCTCTCTGACAGATGATTAGATCACAATAATATCTCCTTTATTGGTCCAGAGAACAATCCTGACAGTATTAAAGTTATCTCCTAAATCAAAACAAATAAGTTTGAAAAGCTGATCCAATGGAGGGGAAGGAAAAAAAAGACTTCAGTGTTGTAAACATTTTCCCAGGGATTTCAAGGCTATTATCCATCATTATTTGGTAAACAGAGTCAATTAAAGGCATTCACATGTAAAACATTCCTTTACAAAGAGCTCACAGTGACTGCTGCAGTCAAGGGAGAAAACTGGGGAGAAGGAGACAAAAAGGGAAGAAAGAAAAAGACTTCAGACCTTTAACCAAGAGTAATTGTAAACATTTTACGTGTGCTGGAATAATTTATTTGTGCTTTCTTGAAAATGTAATTGCTACATAATTTTTAGGAAAAAGCAAGTTCTATATTTCCATAAAATGTTGTTTTAATTACAAACTATATAGAGCATGGAGGAAGAGAGAATAGAATAAAAATGTTAAAGAAAAAACTGCATTTATAAACCTTTTTCTTCTTGGTTGAGCTATTCTTTAGCTATCACTGGAGTATAATTATTTCAGTCAACTATACAGTGATTAAATTACTTAATTTCTTTTACTAAAATTTCCTTGGTAGCATTTCTGAGATGGGAGGATTTGTATACGAATTACAATAAAATTCAAGATCCGTTCTGGATTATCACAAGGGCAAAAAAAAAAAAAAAAAAAAAAAAGCCAGCTACAGAAGGGAGTTTTTAAATTTTCATTTGTACAGAACAGAGACTCCAGGGAAAGGTTATAGTGAATTCATTCATATATTTCATTTAGTACGTGTTTGGGCTTCCATATCATCCTACCTTTTTAAAAGAAAGATATATAGCATGTAATATAATTTTATGAATATCACATTAGGCATCTTTGAGTTTTATTTCTATCAACAGATTGCCTATTTCTTAATAATGTTTTAAATAAACTTTAAAATATACTGTCATGCTTCTTAAAAGTGTTGCCTTACTCATTTATTAAGGCATTGGGAGGAGGAAAAAAAAAGAAAAAAACTCACTAAAGCTAAAAAATGAAATCCAAAAATGTTTTCTAAATATTTAAATAGATATCAAAATAGCATTATTTTGCAAACTGTAATATTTGTTGCATGTAGATCTGAAACAAATTAGTGAGGAAAATTTTCTTTAGTTTAGCTTTCAATACTTAATGGATTTACATTAATATATATATCTTAGATAAAATAACAATGATATTTCCCCTCAGAACAGTAGAATTAAAGAACAAAAAAGGACCTTAAGAATCTAGTCCAATACCCTTATTTTACAGATTTAAAAACAAAACAATACAAAACTGAGACTACCAAAGGTAAATGGTTTTTTTCAAATTATATAGAGCTTGTTTAGTGACAGAAACCAAGACAACATATAGAGGTGAAAATACTAGTAATCTTACCGCACTATGCACAAGAAGCTTTAGGTCACACTAGAGCCGGCCTTCACTCCTTTTCCGCTGTGATCCCCAGGTTTGGCTAAAATTAGAACGCTGGTATTATTCACACTCAACCTGAAGCTATTCGAATTTTTTAGAATAGCAACATTTTACCTAAATATATGCTTAACGTTAAAGAAAACTTTAATATCAAGCAGCATATATTTATATCTCACTTTATCTCAGCCCTTACCTCATGCCAAAATATTTCTCATTCTTTTATTTCTAAATTTGTTTTTTTTTTTCTCTTAGAATATAAAAGTCAGCACAAATTTCCAGGATTAACAGCAAAAATATACCACTAAATTTTTGAATATGCACTATTTTAGAATTAAAAGAAGCAGTTCATTTGAAAATGTTCACAACTTGCCAATTTTAATCGCCATGATATTATCACCCACTAATTTTTAAAAATTTTCTTCAACCGTCTGAGAGAAAACATTTTTTGGACTAGTTTAAGTGTATTTCTTTATTTGACAAATGGATGAGACAAACCATTTTTAACTAGTCATACACTCTTCCTAAATACACATGAATTTTGCTGAGATCAGTCTTTGTAAATCATTAAAACGATTTTAATTATTATAACTATAGACATATTTTGTGATGAATATTTATTTCATTTGTTCATTCATTAAAAAAACTGGTAAAGGTTACTACACACCAGGCAATGTCCTGGAGACCCAAAGGTTAGTAAGGCAGTACCCTCAAATGCCCTCAAATAGCACTCACATTTGGTGGGAGAAAGTAAAAAACCAGACTGAACTAAGTCTAGTGTGATAATGTGCTGTAAGAGGGTGCAGTCTCTCTGTGGTGGGAACATTAGGGACATAAGGAATTCAGAGAGGGTTTCCTGAGGATGAGAGAGCCAAAGATAAGTCCTGAAAAGACAGTAATTAGATCCTTCATAAAGCATCATTAGCATTATAGGACAAACAGTTCTATTTTTTTCGAGAATTCTGCTCTTATATCTGACTAAAAGATTTTCCAGTTAAGTAGTTAATATGTGTATTTAATGGTGTGGATTCCATCACTCCTTCCCTGTGTAGGAAATAAAATGGGAAATCCTGTCCTTCTGTCTTCCAGTTTTAGCTCTCTCTCTCTCTCTCTCCCTCTCTTATGTAAGAATACACACACACACACACACACACACACACACACACACACACACACACACACACACACACACACACACACACAAAAGGACCAAACCACATCTTTTTCAAAACTTATTAGTTGCTTATTTTAAGTACCAACCACAGTGTTTTAAGCAATGATTACTTTAAGAGACCATAGATATACCCAAACAAACAGACTTATAATGTTAGGTTCCCCAATACGTCCTCTTTTTTTCCTCCTTTTTCTTATCAATTGTACCCACCATTATGCAGAGGTAGAATCCTCCTAAGATTTTCTTCACAATAAAGATATTTAACAGAAAACTTACGTTGAATTGTGAATGGAGTATTCTAAACATCTTCATTAGTTAATGAATTTATTTCCAATTTTTTAAGTACATATAATTTTCATAAAATGGTAAGAGCTAACAAATAATTTTCATAAAAGGTAAGAGCTAAATCAAATAGTTACAAATAATTTTCATAAAACAATGAGCTAAATCAAAATATATGCAATTTTACAGAACAAGAAATTATTTTTGAGCTTCAAAATCTTTTTTTGAGATAAGGTATTGTTTTTATTGTTTCTTTGCCACGAACAAACATATCAACTTTTTCCCTCTTTTCTTTTTCTTTCTTTGGCTGGGGATGGTGGTGAGGTGGGCCAGAATTCAGTTTTAACCATAAGAATGAAGGGATAAAGCCCAGCTACTTACAGCCCCACATTCATACTATTTTATATTAAAAGGCAACATTATGTCTTAAAACACAAAGAGTACTATTTAATTAAGAAATAATAAATTATTAATCTAATTATTTTGTGTTATATATATGTCTGTATTAATTTTAATTGTTTTGGACAACAAAATAAGCTTACCTAAGAACTGCTCCAAGTTTTTTCTTTCTTTCTCCTTCAACTCTTTACGTTTTATATCTTTGCACTATTCTGCCTCCAGCTAAAAACTCCCTGTTTCCAGATAATATATCTGATGTCTTCAGTTTTACTGGTTTTTTTCATCCGGGATTAAGAAAATCAAAAACAATTGATAATGCAGATGTAGAAATCTTCACAGGGTATGTGTTTGTGACAAAGAATAAAAGATTTCACCTCCTTAATAATATTGTCCTGGGGATCTAAAGAAGAGACTGGAACACTGGTGTTTATTACCTTCTTAGTAAAAAGGCCTGATGTCGTGTATGTGTGTATGTGTGTGTGTGTGTGTGTGTGTGTGTGTGTGCGTGTGTGTATATATATATATATATATATATATGTATATGTATATATATGAAATGGTACCTCCTAACAGAGCAAGGGTTAGCAGTGCTATGTATTGAGCAAAGTAGTGTTCATAAGAAAACAAGCAATTTTGGATTTAGAGTCCATTGTCACTCCCCTTTGAACATGGTAAATCCCAGGCCTTTGATGGCCAATAATCTCCTCTTTTACAGAAAGCTGAGGAGGTTGGCATTGTTAAATATTCACATATAATTTTACCCAAAATTGCAAGTCTTGTCACTGAGACCGATTAAGGCAAACCATGGCATTCTCGTCCGCTGCAGGGGAGAATAGAGACCACTACTTTCTGAGTACTTATCACTTCCCAGATAGCAACAGGTGATTATGTGGGTTATTACATTTAACCCCCATAGGTATACTTAAGATAGAAGTGCAATGCCCATCTGAGAACTACAGAAACCCAGGTAAATGTTGCAGGTTAGGTTTCTGCCTACATTCCCAGTTTGTAAATACTACAGCTGGTATCCAAAACCAGAGCCCATTGACGCAAAAACCTGTGCTCTTTGCCCTGCATCTTGCTTTCTACCGTTTTCCTGTCTTTTTTTTTTCCCAATACAAGTCCCCTACTGTTATTTTTAAAAAGTTGTCGTTATCCGTTGCCAAAAGCAGCATACTGTTCAGATAAATGCACTGACTCCTGTCCCAGAAAGCCACATGTGAGTTTTCTAGCCATAGCCCCCATCAAAGTGGCCATGAGGCTGTGTTTATCTTTTATTTACTTTCCTCTTCTTCCCCCTCCTCTCCCTCCTTCTCCTCCTTCTCTTCCTTTTTTTTTTTTTTTTTCTTTTCTGAGATTGCTATTTTGATTGCTGTTTAGAAAGACTTTTGATGGAGAAACACTTCTCTCTGCAAAGATAGACATGCATAACACTACAACCTGAGTTGCAGTTTGATGAACTTGCCCCCAAAATGCTTGGGGTTGTTTTGAAGTGACCAAGACAGATTTCAGGATGTTGTGATTCTTTTCTTTTCCTCCAAAAGAAGAAAAAAAAGAAAGATCAACTTACTGGGTACCTAGGGGACCATTTCATATGACTAATTTATTTTCTTTTAGGTTATTTTAACTCTTACAAAACATTTATTTTCTGTAGTAATTTTTTTCTCTTTATTTGGAGAAAAATCCTACTTCGGTGGACAGATTTTTCACTTGATTTAAAATGGTGACTTTTTTTGGTAAATTGTCTCATCTGTTGTTTCTTCAGGGTATTTTGCATTTTCATGAAAATGCACTGTCTTAAGATTCAGTGAGAGGAGGGGCAGTCAGGTTAGGAAAATGTTTTACTGTTGTTGTTAAGGCCTATTATACCATGTCAAGAGTGACAGGGCATTTTTTTTCTTTAACACATCCTGGTCCAGTTAAGGCTGAGATTCAGAAAAAGTGCTTGCACAACAATTTAGCAGGAAAGAAAGCTATTTTAAAAGTCTTTTGGGAACATGTTTGTGAAACAGGAAAAAACATAAAATTGAGTTGATAATAGCACTCCATAAAGGTTAGACTCGCTGAAAGGGACTTGCCATCTTTTTTTCACAGGGAACGTGTTGTTCTTAAGCAGCAGTTCTCACTTAAGCATGGCTTAATTCAGCAAGGAGCTTCTTCCTGTGTAACTTCTTTTGCAATGGAATATCTATTTTTAAATTACAACCCAGATTTAGTCACAGGACTAAATAATTAAAAATAAGCTGTGTTTGGTATGTGCAAAATTACAGCAGTTGTAGAGTACATCATGGGACTGGGTGCCTGGGAAATGTTTCAAGTCACATATCCAGGTTTCTCCCCATTGATTTCCTAAAGATTCTCAAGTTCCTTCAAGCCTGCCCCTTTACCCTTACTCACACAAACCTTGCTCTTTCATGAACCTATGCCTTTGTGTTTCTAGTTCCTAGTCTCTAGAAAGCTCTACATCTATCCTCTATCAACACACAGTCTTCCTTTTGAAGGAAGGAATTCCTTAAATTCCACCAGTGTTTTTGAAATGTGCTCCAATTCAATTCCATGTACATCTCTTAGAGTACACTGTCTAATCCTTTCCCATTATAGACAGTGTTTCTGGAAAAAATGGCACCTTTTACTGTTCTATTATATTATGATGAGTGTGAACATTTTATTTCAAGGCCCTTCCTTACTAATTTCCAGAACTATCTAGACAAACACTCTCAGGCATTTTCTTCTTCAGAATATCTCATCTGTACTCAGATATTTTCCCACACTTGTTTTCCTCTGTTGTAGACCCTATATTACTGACTGGAAGCCAGATACTCATATTAGAATTGGGGGGATTCATTTAGGTTAATTACACTCAACTGAATTCTAATATCTTCATAGTTTAACCTTTTTAGTATCTCTGACTTTTAAATATTGCTTTCCATCCCCATCATTATTAATCTTAGTTCCAGCCTCCATGATTACAGTATTTTCTTGCCTCACTTACTTAGAAGTCACTGCAGTATTCTAATTCATCTCTGTACAACTGCCCTTGTCACCATCTCTGAATTAACCCTCATACTTTGTAAAATGAAAATCTTGACGTACTGTTCTACTACTTAATTCCCCTACAATTATTATTATTATGATTTTTCTGCAGCTGGGCTAGCAAATATTTTGAATACTTGTCATTCCTTCTTAGGATGATGCCCATGGCAGACATCACTGATGCATCAGTGATGCTCACTGAGCCTAGACTCAACCTCATCACTGCTCAGTGCAGCAATACTGCCTGCCATCAACAGCAAATCAGAGTAGGCATAGAGATGAAAATCTATAGCCTAGAGCGTTAAATCAAAACTCTTCAATATGACAGAAAATATCATCTTTAATTTGCATCCCTGTCTTTCAAGAAAGCCTTATCTCATAAGTACGTGCATCTTTTTAGCACCTGACACTTCCAAATTACTGATTTTTTGAAACTCCACATAAATGTCATATTCTATATGTTTCTCTCTACATGCATGAGCGTGCACACCCACACACACACTTCTCCTATCTAAAATGCATCATTCTATCTGATCAGACACTACAAATATTTATTGACCATCTATAATACTTTATTATCTACATTTGTACATCTTTTTCCCCTACAAGATTTTTTACTATCTCTAAGGTAAAAAATTATAGCATTTCTGGATCCCCAGTATTTAACATAGCTTTTGATATATATATTTCAAACAAATAAATTTTATATTCAAATGAATATACTAAAAAATATTAAGGTGGAATTATGTTTATTGGTTGTGAGAAAAAGAAATCTGTAAAGGAACAAATTTTAGTATTATCAACCTTCTGTTTGATTCTTTATAAAAATAATGAAAAATAGAGTTAATTTTAAATAAAGTGTGCATTTACTTGAGACACACATTCCCTCCCTCTTTCTTCTTTCCCTCCTGCTTTCCTTTTTCTCTATTCTTCTTTCACTTTTCTTTTACCTATTAATAACATCATAAAAGGGAAATATTTGGGATATAAGATTTTTTTCTCGTTGTGCTAGGTTTTTGTTGCGGCACGTGGGCTTCTCTAGTTGTGGCATGGGGGCTTAGTTGCCCCATAGCATGTGGGATCTTAGTTCCCCGACCAGGAATGGAACCCGCATTTTCTGCATTGGAAGGCAGATTCTTAACCACTGGACCATCAGGGAAGTCCTGGGATAGAGGATTTTTAACCAGGGTTTATTTCCAAGAATGAACCAAAGTTCAATAATTTCTCTTCTCTTTCTTGCTAATACTCCTGTGTGCTATTTCTTTGTTGTTATGGTTTGTAATCACACAATTAAAATATGCCTCAAATGAGATAAAAATATCTGCATTTTTGTATACAAATTGTCAGTTTCTACTCCTATCAGAAAATGAAATAATGCTATAGAAATGTAGAGAAAAGAAATTACTGTCAAGAGAAAAGAGATAAACAACTACAAATCCTATTTAAAACTAAGGGAAATTTTCTTAGATATCATTATACTTTTTGCTCAATTGTGTACAATGGTTATTTTAAGTAAACATATTTATTCTTCAAGGGAAATGTAAAATTTTTTTGTATGAGGTGAAAGCAAATTTCAATGCAAATGTACTTTTCCTTACAAATCAAAACAGTACTAAGCATGTAAAATAGGGTTGATTGGGTGTTGTTGAACATGAGATAATGCATCAAATTGAAGGGACAACTTAGTATACATCCATGTAAACTAGGCAGGTTTTTTGGTCAATGTATTTTGGTTTACAACATGAAAATTATTTGTCCCTTGACAAAGAAGAGAGAAATGAGACTAGATGTTCTACTAAATCTAGTGTAAATCTTCCCTTAGATATACACACCTTATTTTGCATTTACTTTTTAAGATATAAATCATATAACATATAGTCCATCGATTTAAAGTGTATAATTCAATGGCTTTAGCATATTCACAGGGTTGTGCCACTATCACCACAATCTAATTTTAGAACATTTCATCACCCTAAAAAGGATCTCCGTACCCATTAGCAATTACTCCCCTTTACCACTCTCCCCCAGCCCAAAGCAACCACTAATACGGTCTCTGTTTTTATAGGTTTACCTGTTCTGGACATTTCATATAAAAGGAATCACATAATATGTGTCTTTTGTGGCTGGGTTCTTTTACTTAGCTTACTGTTGACAAGGTTTATCCATGTTGTAGTATGTATAAGTATTCCTTTCTTTTTATTGACAAAAAATATATCATTTGGGGGATATATCACATTTTGTTTATCCATTCATCAGTTGATAGACATTTGAGTTGTTTCCACTTTTTGGCTATTAAAAATAATACTGCCATGAACATTCAAGTACAAGTGGTGTTTTGGATATATGTTTTCATTTCTCTTAGGTAAATATCTAGAGTAGAATTGCTGGGTTATATGGTAACTCTATGTTTAATATTTTGAAAAACTGTTAAACCACTTTCCAAAGCAGCTGTACCATTTTACATTCCCACCAGCAATGTATAAAAGTTACAATTTCTTCACATCCTTTCCTACTTGTTATTGTCTATCTTTTTCACTACAGCTATCCTGGTGGGTATGAACTCATAACTTATTGTGGTTTTGAATTGCATTTCCCTATGACTAGTGATGTTGAACATTTTTTTCATATGCTTATTGGTGATTCATATATCTCTGTGGAGAAATGTCTGTTCAGATATTTTGCCCATTTTTAATTGGATTGTCTTTTTATTATCTAATAGTAGTAATAGTTCTTTGTATATTCTGAATACAAGTCCTTTACCAAATACGTAATTTGCAAATATTTTCTCCCATTCTGTGAGTTGTCTCATCATTTTCTTGATGGTATCATGTGTAACACGAAAGTTTCTAATTTTGTTGTAGTCCAATTTATCTTTTTTTTTTGGTCACTTGTGCTTTTGGTATCATGTCAAAAAATATTGCCTAACCCAAGGTCACAAAAATTTATTCACTTGTTTTCATGTAAGAGTTGCATTTACTTTTTGAATTAGCTATAAATATCTTATTGCGGGCACATATTAGCTGTGGATTATCCAAGGGCATATATGGTTAAGGCTATTTCAAATTTAGAAAAAAACAATCACATCATAGATATATTGGGTGGAAAAAGTTAGTTTATGAACTCATATTGGCTGGGCTTGGAATATGCTTTGGAAATGAATAATGATGTCCTGCCTTGGTAAAAAAGAAAATAATTTGGAGATATTTAGATTACAAGGTATAAGAGAGATTGAAGTCATCTTATTTTACAGGTCAGGAAACTGGGGGCTGGCAGCGTAACTATCTTAGGCTCGGTAAAGCTAGGCAGAATGCAAAATGGAACCTTCTTAGTAATCTTTCCACTACACTAGCATTTCTCAAATTATTAGTTAGAAACGTGTTGGTTGCAAGAGACAAAACTCCAAATCAATCCTGTTTAGGCATAAAATGTAACTTGATGGTTTTTCCCTGATAACATTAAAAGAAATGTCCCAGGGAGAATTTTGACAGTACAGATTGGATCACATTTTCATGCCTAAATCAACCTAAATCAGAGGATTGTGCTAATCTGACCAGTTTTCAGTCACTTCCTACCTCAGTAGAGCAGCCTCACTTGAACCAGAGGGAACAGATTTTCCAGTGGAAAGAGAGGTTCATTTTTTCAGGGAAAAAAAGAAAGTGTGCCAGACCAACAGTATCAACAGAGTTCCCGTGGTTCCGAAATGCTGAGATATGCTAGTAGGTGGTGTTTAAAAAATTTTTTTTTGAGAAAGATTGAAAACAAATAACAAAAATACCATAACTTTTATGATGGACTATTACGTTAATTCAAATTAAAACTCCAGCAGAATTATATACTTTCTGATTTTATTGTCTGAGGAAGAAAACATGTTTTCGCATAGAACTTGATTCCTGACTTTGTGGAAGGGAAATAGGTATAAAGCTCGTAGTCCAAAGAGCTGGAAAGATGTATTTTGTTTCTATGCTCTTGGGCAAGCAATTCTTTCCATATTAGATCTCCTGGAGGGAGATTGTTCCATCAAGTACAAAGCAATTTTTTTCAGGTTCCCACCTACCTTTTACTAATTAGGCTGATATTTGGCCACTTGCCTCTTTCAAATAAAAAGAAGGTGACCAAAATCACCGGAAATGGCTAATTATGCCCACAATGGGAAAATTATTCCCATGAGTAAGTACTTCAGAGTGTAAAATGAAGTCCTAAATTTAATCACAATATTATCTCTCTTTAATGGTTATTCAACTATTCACCCTGGAATGTTCATTAGATAAGCAAGTAAGCATAGAGTCAATGTTTTTCTTTTTGGTTCCAATACAATGTTAGTAAAGGCTGTTACAGTCAACCTAAAATTAAAGTCAAATTTGAGAGGTTTTATATCTTGTTTTTAATTGGATTAGCATGTTATATTCTTTACAGTGTGACTGATTACAATGTGTACAATTTGCTAGAGTTTTAGTTTATATAAGCTCAGCATTAGGAAATATGCAGTTATTTATTAACTAGATGGATATTATATTTGGAATATACTTGTTATCATTCACTTAACTCAATATTTTCATAACTGATTTAAATGACAATAGAAACAATCATATTATTTCTACAGAAGATAAAAAGTCAAGATGCTTATCATGATCACCTTGAAATATAGGATTAATTTTCACCTATAATGCTATTGAAATTGTAACAAATAACTTAAAACATGTATGAACTTACTTATATTATTAAAAATTTTAATGTGATATAATAATAATAACTAACATTTACTGTGTTCTAAAATGTTTAGGTACATTATCTCATTTTATTTTCACAATAGCCTTTTGGTTTAAAAACTATTTTGCAAATGAGAAAACTATTCTTAATGAAGTTTTTTAACTTGCAAGTGTGAGGCTGAGTTGGGTTTTAAAATCAGGAAATCTTACTCATATTAGTAATCAGTACAACTACTGCCTCTACTTGTAACTGACCTCACACATTGTCCCTCAATTATGCTAATTATAAATATCAGTTGGATATTACTTTATTTCAATAACTTTGGAAAAAGGAAAACTGTATCTTTAGCAATGGGACAATATTTACAATATATGTTTTCTTAGCATTTGGAATTTAATGGTTATTATTAAACTAAGGTGTCATTTCAAAAATAAAATACTTTCTGGAGGTTTTTATGAGAGTTTTTATTGCCTTTTTAAATATTAGATGTGTTTTTATACTAAGTCACTCATAGGATTTTGATAAATTAAATGTAATAATCTTTCTTACTCTTTCATTAATTAACTTGTTGGGTATATTGTTGCATCATTTCTTAACATGTCCTGTAATTTTTGGCACTGTATGATTTTTAAATTTTTACCTAAGTCATTTTCTGTTAAATGAAAAACAGATAAAAACCAATGTAGCTAAATTTCAGAAATTGTTGGTTTCCAGTATTAGGAGCATTAAGGCTATTCCAGTGATGATGGTAATAAGTTTAGCTTGGCCTAGATGAACTGATCAGATTCCATTCTGAGAAGTCTGGCAAGGGGGCTTATGAGGAAGTATGTTTGCTTTTCTAATTTCAATTTTCTGCAGTGCAGAAGAGAGAACTAGCCCTTTTTTTTTTTTTTTTTTTTACAAATGACCTTTCAGAAGTAAGAATGGCTCTTAAAAAGAGGCAGTATATGAAGAGGTGAAATCAAGATGCGATTTTTTTTTTGGCCTAGATACCTTTTCCCTGAATTCCCATGTAACAAAAGAAAGAGCATCTAGCCAAATGGTCCACTTTCCACTGTCTTAGATTCAAACTCAAACTCCTTTTGGGTAATTGGTAGTAGGAGACCTAGAGAAAGTCTTCCTGAGCCAGAAAAAAGTTTCAGGAAAGACTTGGTTTCAAGGATACTTGGGATTTGGGTTACTTTCAACAAAACTGTTCCTATACTAACCATTTTTTTCTTTTTATATAAATTTTGAACCTTTATTCAATATTTAAATTTATCTTATCCTACTCTTTTGTTTTACAAATGAGACACCTGAGAAGGTATGTAACCTGCTCAAGCTCATTGCAAGTGTACTGACTGAGGCCCAGCACTAGCTTCCTTTCTTAAATGTTGTGAAATCATCCTTTTTTAGAACCTCATGAATGACTCTTATGGACTGTGTTTAAAAGTACTGAACGAATCCTCTAAAATCAGTGTAAGATTACCACTATCTAACTTGATAAATATTTTCATTGAGAGCAGAAATCTTAACTTGTGTTCACTTCTGTCTCCGTGCACAACTAAGTGAAAGTAGTTGCTCAAGAAATAGGGTAAGATGACTAATTGAATTTCTAGAAGTACTTCTTAATCTAAACTGCATTTTAAAGTGCTTGCAAGTGAGACAATACATGTGTTTTTGATTTTGGTACCTTAGCAGAATGGCAAGTCTGAGTTGTCAAGCCATTTACTAATATAAGTTAAAAAAAAAAAAAAAATCAAATGTCACAACATTTCTAAGGAAAGGAATTAAAAGAAGAAATTGTGCCAGAAAAAAATTATAAATGTGTCTTATGAATAAAAATAAAATGCAATGCAATGAATGAATGGCCGGTTAAATAAAACAACTGAATAAGCAAAATAGAAATGTATTCTGCACTTTTTAAACCTTAATTATCCAAATAAATGACTCAGTCCTCTAAGTCAGGATGGTGCAGGACAAAGGGGCCCAGATTTAGGGTCAGAGAATCTGAGTTCTTAGCTTTGCGTCAGCCCTAAGCTTCTATGTGACCTTGGCCAAATCACTAAAATATGTATGCTGGTTCATTCAGTTGAGATTAGCATTGTGACAACTGATTGAAATAATATAGTAATAATGATAATAGCAAGAGCTAATGCTTATTGTGTATTTATTATTAGACAAATTCTTTATATCTATTATCCAATTTAACACACTGACAAGATGAGTTATGATAAAAATTCTAGGCAACATTGATTCAGCCACTACTTGTACACCCACTTTCAGGTCAGGAAATAGATTTAGTGAGTTTAAGTGTTGCAAGAGCTTAAGTTTGAAAATATGGCTCTCTGACTCCAGCATACCTCTTCTAACAAGGATGCAGTAGCAAACAAGAAGCTAAAGATCAAGTTGAGTACCCATTTTCTAGTTGGGTAAACCATGCAGAAAAAAAGTTGAATCGATTTTCTCAAAATCACACAGCAATTTAGGAGCAGCTAGAAAGAAATTCTGCTAGCTAACGTGATTGCCTTGCAGTATAATGAATACATAGACAGTCCCCAACTTACAATGGTTTGACTTTATGATAATGTGAAAGCAATACACATTCAGTAGAAACCCTACTTTGAATTTTGATCTTTTCCCAGGCAAGCAATATGTGGTATGACATTCTCTTGTGATGCTGGGCAGTGGCAGCAGCTGCAGCTCCCAGTCAGCCACAAGATCATGAAGGTAAAAAACTGATACACTTACAACCATTTTGTACTCATAAAACCTTCTGTTTTTCATTTTCAGTATAGTATTCAATATGTTACATGAAATATTCAACACTTTATTATAAAATAGTATTTGTGTTAGGTGATTTTGCCCAACTGTAGGCTAATGTAAGTGATCTGAGTATGTTTAAAGTAGGTTAGGCTAAGCTATGGTGTTCAGTAGGTTAGGTATATTAAATGCATTTTTGACTTATGATATTTTCAATTTATGATTTATCAGGAGATAACCCTATCATAAATTGAAAAAGATCTGTATTCTAGAGTTAGGAGGAATGACTGACCAGTTGGGAAGCAGAAAATTACCACTTAGTTTTGATGGGAAAATTAATTTTTGATCAGGTAAGTAGTTGTACCTAGTTTTTTCTCACAGCTGTAAAAAATTGCCACAAATTTAGTGGCTTAAAACAACACACCGTTATTATCTCACAGTTCTATAGGTCAGAAGTCCTATGGGCTTGGCTGGTTTCTCTATCCCAAGTCTCACAAGGCCAAAGTCAAGGTGTTGGCAGAGCTGTGTTTTCTTCTGAAGATCCTGGAGAGAATCTGCTTTTGGACTCATTCAGGTTGTTGGCAAAATTCAGTTCCTTGAGGATGTACAGTTGAGTCCCCATTTGCTTGCTGGCTGTTAGTTTGAGGGCCACCTTCATCTTCTAGAGGCCTATTTCTGGTCCTTGTACATGAGCTCCTGCATGGCACAGCCAGTAATGGTGCATCAACTCCTTATGTTGCCATATCTCTTCTGCTTCCTTTCTTCTGCTGCATCACTCTGACCTTCCTCTTCTACTTTGAAGGGCTGGGTTTAGGCCTACCAGGATAATTCATGAGAATCTAGGATAATCTTCCTATTTTAAAGTCCATAACCTTAAAATTGCAGATTCTGGGGATTAGGTATGGAAATCTTCGGAGGCTCATTATTCTGCCTACCACAGTATTCTTCTGTCTATCCCACTGGTTCTCAAATTTAGCTGTATATTCCTGTATCACCTAGGAAACTTGATAAAATGCTTATACCTGGGCCATAGTCAAGATGAATTGAATCTGAATTTCTTGGACTACAATCCAGGCAATGACTTTTTTAAGGTATCAGAAAATTTTAATATGTTTGAGAGGGTTGAGAACATCCCAGAACACAAGCTTTCTTCAACTTGATTAAATTCATTTTGTAAGTAACCTACTCAAAACATACTTGATATACCCTCTTTATGCCCCCACTTTGCTAGGGTTTGGAGTCACAGAGATTAATATGATGCATGTCCTATTCTTCCTGTGCTCACAATCTAGAGGCACAAACGGTACAAAGGAATAATTACAACAGTACATGAAATGTTTTAAAATAGGATATTTGAATAACTTGCTCTGGAAGTTCTCAGATATTAATTATGCCTGAGAACACTGCAGAATATTTTGCTTGATTTATACTTAATAGTACTTTTAAAATAGTCTGGCTAGTACCTAGGGACAGAGGAATATAAGTGTGTCCAGGTTTCAACATGGCCAAATGATGATGATGTATTTATAATGTGCTTCCCAAAATTTAACAGGCCATGAATTTCCTCAGGTGCTTGCAAAACGTGCAGATTCCAAAGTTCTGAAGGTTCTGATGCAGAGGTTCTGTTGTGGGCCCTAGACATTCTCACGTGTTCAGCAAGTTCTGGTGGTGATTCTGATACAGGTGATCCATTAACCCACACTCTGTGGAATTCTGTTTTATGTTACAACAGTAATTTAGTAACTGTTCATTAAATAATGAAAACCCCAAGCCATATTATAAAAAAGGACTTACAGTTTGATTTTCTTACATCAGTAACAGATCTTCAGGAAAGAGAAGTCTATTTATATTTTAATTTTCTTACTGCTGCATGGATTGAAAGTGTTAGGAACATTCCAGGTCAGGATGGGGGTGGGGAATTAAAACCTTATACTGGAATTTCTTTCTCAAAGACTCTAGTGGAAGTAAAGACAGTAATTTGCAAGAATCATTCTAGCACAAAGATTTACGTTTTGCCAAAAAATAAGCAGTGAGGAGAGAATAACAGGTAACCAGGTCTTGTACTTGGATACTTGTTTTAGTGGCACAATCTGTTCCACATAGTATAAAATGACAGAAAGAAGTTTGCATTTGTCATAGACATGTAGAATATTGAGATTGAAAAGTGCTTTTCCCTTGTTTTGATTCAGGAGAAATATAGCTTGTTTAATATGCCATAAAGGAAGACATGTAACTAGATAGGAAACAGCCTCACTTTGCTCACACAAAGGTTCAGGATACTTAACGGCAAATTAGATATGTGTGGGAAATGCTTCTGTTAGCCAACTTTATAGTGACTGGATAAATAAAAGGAGGAGAGAATATGGCTTAGGGCCTCTGAAAATCCAAGATATTTTGGAAATGAAGGAGTGGAAAACAAAAGTTGGGTTTTTTTTCTTAATCTTGGAGTGAACATACACTTTTAATATTAGGGTTAGGTGACTCAACTAAAAATAAGAATTATTATTAAGAAAAATAAATTAATGGAAAATGTGTATATGTATAATAAAAATCTGAGAAAATAAGAAGCGGGTTTGAAAGGCACTGGATTTATGCTTTTATGTTCTGGTAAATTAGTATTGATTAAGTCACACTAATCTATTATGTTTATGTAGAATAAAACATGTTTTTACACTGAAGTAAGCCAAGAAGATTGGTTAAACTTTGTGGACTTGGAAATGTAGAACTGTTTAAAAAAAGGTAGAACTGTCTTGGGCTGCAGATCTACTGAAATTTTAAGAAATGAACCCAGAATGATGCTACATAAAGCCTTGAGTGACTAGGAAGCTATATTTCAAAAGTTAGTTGAGGTCTCAAGTCAAAGTTCTTTCTGTGATGAAATCAATCATTTTAATTTTATTTTGGTGATTCTTTGGTCAAGAAGCTTGTAGACTATTTATAAGCTATTTTTTATTCTATGTGTACAGTAAAGAAAGTTATTTTGTTTCTAGTAGTAGAACCAAATCTTCCACTTTAATTTTGAGGTGTGATAATGAAATGGTATTTATAGGATCCATGAGGCTAGCAGAAACAGAAAATGCCAGTAACTACTACTAGTACCACTGTGATTACAGATTCACTTAAGTTTAAATTAGAGCTTTCTCAGTTTTGAAGAAGTGCTTTTCCCATGAAACAAACCTAAGTTCACTTGGAAAAATCCACTACCAGATTTAGTCATTTAACTTGACCTCCTTTAATTATGTACTTGATCTCTCCTCCAAATTGAATGGGAGCTACTATGTATTTCACCAGGCAACATGCAACTCAGTTGTCAGTAAATGGTTTAACTAGAACTGAGAAATTTACAATAATTTACTTAACAGCTTAGGTCAATTGATATCAAGTGAACTTCAGCAAAGATAAATTTGGAATAAGCTAAACATAGAAGAGAGAACCACTTGCTGAATGAACATATGAGAGGCTGTATACAAAGAACCAATAAGCTAAACCTAGGAGTACAAGTAAACATACTTCTCCTAGTAATAATCATGCCATTACACCTACCAATATGAGGCTCAATCTAAACTGACCTTCATATGTATCTGCAATGGCATTATCTATATGCCCAGTCATGATCTCTCCATTATTGGCCTAGGGAGCTCTTGGTGAAAGAGGTGATTCTTCCATAACTACCACTCGCCATATGTGTCTGCTGGTAGGGAAATTTAATGAGTCCTTCGTAGAGTAGATGCCTCAAGCGAATTGTATCACCACATGAAATGGACATTGCTAGATCTAATGAAGAGTACAGGTGTCCACCACGTTTTTGAAAGACTGGCACCCAAACTTGCTGCTGCATCCTTGATAAAATCAGAGATCATGAACCTGCCCCCTTGGTTAGGAGTGCTACAAGTTTACACAGTGCAGAATACAATCTTGTCCCTAGTAGCCCATTTTCCAAATCGCTAGGGAATAGGGTAAAGAGAGAAAGCTGTAAAAGTGGAATTACTTGCACTGATCAATATTTTGTGAGTTGAATAAAGTCCTCTTAATTATTGGTGCCAGGATGATCTATTGCATGCTAAGAGATATTTCACTAAGATACTTTTTGGAATTCTGATTTTGAAACCCATTAGATAAGCAACAAAAATAACTGCTATTGTTACATGAACTGTTTTTCAAATATGTTGGATATAGGAAAACTTCAAACATGTTTTTTAAGGCACTTTTTCCTTCAATTTTTGAGCCCATGTACACATGGAAGGTAATTTAGTCTTGACTCATGTAAATCATCAAAGCATTGCTTCATAAAAACCTATCTGATTTCCAAATAAAACAATATCAATATTTCTTTACATTCCTGTTTGTAAATCTGTGTGTTTTATATGTATTTAATACAGAAAAATGTGGACGACTAATGTTTTAAATTTGGCTTAAGCTTTATGACTTCCAAAGACAGTACAGTAAACTACTGCTTATTCAATATCCAAACGACCACAGGACTCAAAAACTGAATAAAGGACTTTATTCTGTAGGAAAGTAAACATGCTGATATAAGAACTTTTTTCCCCAATTTTCAGTGTCAGTATAGATTCAAACACTACTTGAAGTCTTAGAAGAAATGACAGTTCACTAATAGTTATGATTAGTATTCCTGATTGTAAGCTTAAAATCCTAAAGTACTTTATTGTTTCATTTGTTTATTTATTTATTCATTGATTTATACAGCAAATGTAAATTAACTGCCAGAGACAAAGGATACAAAGATCAATCAGATATGGTTTCTGCCTGTGAGACACCACACAAGCTAGGGAAATAGATATACTAAGATTAACACATTCCAATAAATATTACATAAAATTATTCAAAGGAAGTTTAAAATACAGTTTAATTTAAAAGTCCTTTTATCATACTCTAGTTCTTTGAAATTTACTTAAGTAAAAGATTCAGTTAATTGCTAGTGTTTTGACCATCCTGGATAAATGAAAATTGACATTAAGTTTTTCCATATAATGGAAAACAACAAATATTTGTGACAAAACTCAAATATATTGTAAGCCAAACAGATTTTTAAAAATTGGAATAGCTTAATAAAAATATCATTTTTCTAGTGGCATTTTCTTTGAAATTTTAAATTTATTATGGAAATGATTTTGGCTCATTGAAATAATATTAAATTATTATATCAATATTTCAGGTCATGACCCTGGATTTAAGAAATTTTTCAAGACAGTTTTGAGTATAATCCAAGAGAAAATGTGATTTGAGTCTGGAGACAATTGTGAATGTAAGTATTGGAAAATTAGATTTTTCTCATTGTTCCATGCAATAAAAACTAAAATATTAACTCATTAATTTTTGAATTGCAAAAACTTTGATTCATTGTTTTCTCTCTATTACAACACGATTTTTTACATCTAAAATTAATGGAATTCTTCCTATTTTTTTTTTTTTCTGGGTTGTATTTTTTAAAGATCAGCTAATAATAAAAGTCCAGTGTAGCTGATTGAAGAGAAAACATTATTTGGAAGATTGCTACAATAAAAAGAAAAGTTTCTTCTAGGTAAGTCATTGATGAGGGCAAGCAATGGCATAGATTCTGTGTGCTAGTTAATGGCATGCTCTCATTGCATGTGATAATGCAAATGCTAAGTAAAATGAAGAAAAGTTTTTTATAATTCTTATTCTAACATTTGCCCTATAATAAAAATCATGACATGTTTCCTAACAAAATCAAATCTAAGTTCATAGTCCACTGGCAAATATCTATTGATTAGATTTTTATCTCCTTTGAAAAATATTTTTTACTCATTCAGTTAAATAAATACTATATTTTATGACTAAACCATGGTCATTTATATTTCATAAAAATACTGCCAGAGTATGTTGATCATGGAACTTAGAGGGAGTAAGCATTATACACGTTACTCCTGCAATGTTTGTCTCTTAGAATTAAGAAGTTAGCAGAGAACTGTATCTATCATTAGAAATACTCAACAGAAATACTTTTATTTGGTATTTCCCATCTCCTGTAAACTTATTTTAATAATATAGATGACTTAGGGAATCTTTTACTTTTGATTAAAAACTTGAATGCTGAAGTGAAGAATAATTTCTATTAAATCATAAGGCCATTTTTATGACTTATGGATGTTAACTCTCAAGAAATTGGCCCAAATACAAATTTTTCCCTTAAACTGTTGAAGAGTCATAAAATTAAAAATAATATTAATACTTATCGGAAATAAAGGTAAGCTTTATAGTAAAATATGCTATCAAAATTTGTGCTTTTATGTTCTCGTGAAACTCTTTACTTTGTACTTTTTATCCCAACTTTGGTAAAGGTAAAGAAAGTGAGATGTTTTCTAATTACTTAAAAATATATCTGTAAGAGGCTTTCCTGCTTGTAAGGCTAATTAAGTTAAATTAAAATGTATTTAATTAAGCTCTTTAGTACTTTAAGCCATGATGCTCTTAACATCTGTAATATGTAAGACTATTAATCCAATCCTTAAAGCAAAATTATTGTGTAGTTTTAACATTTTTTCCATTGAGAGCCATCTATGTTTATTTCATAAATATTGCTAAATTATATTTCTTTTATTTTCTATTGCAGTTTGATTTATATTATATAACATATTTCATCTTGGCTTTAATGATGGAGAAAAAGAGTGTCCTGTATTTTCTGTTTCTCTTGCCTTTTCTTATGGTAAGCATAAATTTCTCTAATGTATCTCCCTATCTATGATTATTTCTGTTTTAACTTCCAACATACCCATAATTGATAAAGGCTAATAACACAAAAATACATGTAGTTATTGGATGCATAAATTAAGTACATTTTTATATCTAATCAACACAGCAATCATTTGTTTCCCTTCAGTGTACCTTTTTAGGCTTTTAGTCCTGTAGCAGGCACAACAGTATGATAGTGCAGTGTGGGTGGAGGGATGATGAACACAAATGTGCGGACGCCAGAGAAAAGCCATTACCAGAGTTCGAAAGAAAAATGGAATGGCTCTATGGTACAGTCGTACATAATAGATGAAATATTTTCAATCAGACCTGCTGATTCTGAGTTATATCTATTAAAAAAGCAATTCCAACCTGTTGATTTTTCTCCCATTCTGCCAACTGATTGACCTGTATTGATTGAAAAGCACTTCGGAATCATGCACTATGTTTTAAATTAATTTCCTTACCCATTCACTCAAATAATTATTAAGTGCCCATTTTCTGACAGGCATGGATGCTAAGTTTGAGGCAGATGTGTATGTGAGTATGTGCATTCCTGCATGCCTCTGCATGTATATGCAGGGGACGTGGGGCTGGAGGTGGAGGGTAGACTAAGGATGACTAAAAAGCAATTGATGTACTCGAGGGGTCATAGGTCATAGACATTTAATTTTATTTTTATTTACAGAAATTTTTGTTCCTATTTTTCCCTGTTTCACATTAAAACAGTGACTATACTCTTATTATATGTTGAGAAACTCAGAGACATAATCTCACCTAATTCTGTGCCAGCAAATAATTTTCTTGTGGTGTTTCCAAGTAAACCCCACAAAGATTCAAACAAAGAAACTCAAGAAAAATATAGAAAACCTAAATGGGAAAAAAGCACAACTACTCTCCTGTCATCCTTTGTATTTAAAAACATTCTCAAGTCTAGGAGCAGTCCAAATTCTGCACTTCTTAGATGTTATCTTAAGTAAACAGACTGAAATTCAAGAAACAGGATTCCTGTTTCTTCAGCTCCCACCCTCCATTGAGCATGCCAATGAGCTGCACAGGCCAAAGTTGGTTCCCTGTAGGTAGTTCTGTAACAGACTACCAATCTGATTATTGTAATTTAAGGAATTGTGACCGTTTCTCTTGAATTCATTCAGACAATGTGCAAACTTGAGTTTTTAAGTAACAATAAAAATGATATTGATTTTATGCAATTCTATAAACTGAGAACAGGAGGAAAGAATTTTTTCTTGATGTTATAAATTTCCATTTATTACTTGTGCAGCACAACAGCTGCATAAATCTTTATTAAGAGATTAAAGCCAATCAAAGAATAAAAAAGTTAATATTAAATGGTGGTGAGGTGATGGTGAAACTTGAGTGGTGCCACATACTGAGGGACTTTTACTATTTATTTTAAATTTAAATTAAATTCAACTTCCTGCTAGAGAATAGAAAATCAAAAATAAGGAAACAAAATAGGAATAGAAAGATAACTGTTTATGGAAAATAATTAATAGGAATTATGCAAAAGCAAAGAAGAAATAAGGTTGAAGAAAGGTTTATACAGGCTTCATGCTACAAAACAGGAAAAAAAGTCATGTAGAAATTCAAGTATAAGTGAAGCTTAAAATAAAGCTACTGAAGTGGAAGAATATAAATATATACCTTGCCTAAAACCTTTATTGATGTGCATACAATAAAAATTCTGTTTACCAACATCATAAATGAACTTGTCATTATTTTGATTATCAAAATGTAATTATAAAAATGGCAACAATTTTAAGCATTTACCATGTGCTAGACACTTCCCCTCTGTTATCTTGATACTATTTTATCCCATTTACAATAAGAAAGCAGAAGTTTTGGTAGTGGTAGAGGGGGTGGCTAAATATTTTGTCTATTAAATATTAAATATTTTAAACTCCCAGTTAAATATTTTGACTCCCAGGTCAAAAAATAGAGGTGAATTTTGAATACAGCTGTCTGCATTCCAGATACATGGCCTGGAGCTGGCTCCCACAGTCTTCTGAGAGGGAACTGTGGACTATGCTGCTCACTGGGGCCATTGGCAACTCTTGGTGGTGGTTTGAAATTGGACATAGTAGGGATATTTACACCATGGAAATTGGCAAACACTACAAATCAGGAATTTCCCCCCAGAGCCTGATGACCCTGCAGTACATCACTGCACTTACTGTTTTTCAATGTGACAGACTGCTTCTCACAGACATTCTCACAATTCTGAAGTTTTATTTTTCTTTAATCCCTTAGATTCTTGTCATAGCAGAATCAGAAGAGAACCCTGGTGACTTAATTCAGTTGGGTGTTACTAGAAATAAAATCATGACGGCTCAATATGAATGTTACCAAAAAATTATGCAAGACCCTGTTCAACAAACAGAAGGTAAACATGACTAATTTTAAATGCATTTAAAATATTTTTGAAAGAAAACTACCTCATTACATTATTATGGGTCCCTTAGGTCCATTCTTAAAAACGGGTTAATTGCTAGTTTTTCTGGTATATGTGCAGTTTTAATTATTTACTTACGAAGAACATTTTACGATGCAATTATCTTGCCTCTTTTTAAAAATTCTAATAAAAATATGTGTGACAGGGATATTTTTAGTAACTTTTTTATGGTATAAAGATATTTAAAATATCAAATAAGTATGTGTCTTGGATTAAATCAGTGACAGTTGATCTTCAGTTTATGTGATTTGTATGTCTTTTTTTTCAAAAGCTCCTTGATAATAGCTTAATAAAATGACAAATAATTTTTTTTTTTGCACATAACATACTTTGTGTGATACATTTGGTAGCAAAGCTAATGAAATCCAAGAGCTTCTGTTTCCATTAAGATATTTTTAAGGTATTTTTGAAACATTTATTGAGGGCCTACTAAGTGCCGTATATATGCTTCAATTATGAGAAGGACAAGTAGAGTTGCCAAATTTAGCAAAAGCAAAAACAAGTCCTGTATTTTACCTGGCAACCCTAAAGGCAGAGTTATGTTCAAAATGTAAAATGCAACACTCATAGTGAAACAAAGCAAAATGTGAAGACTTTAGATATTTTAAAATCTTTAAACCATCAGTGGAAACAAAGAATTTAACTTTGGGGGAAAATATTTGATAGTATAAAATACAATGTTTGTTATATACATGAAATGTTAAAAGTAGGTTATTATTAGTATTTGTAACTGTCAAAATGAACTTGCTTGTGAGAAAGAGAAAAAAAGCAATTTTTCCACATTGGGCAACTCTTGAAACCTTAATCTAACTGAACAATACAATTTGTTCATCTTCAGAGAAGTAGTTAGCTATATCTGCCCAAATATTTTTATTACAATATATATTCAGTTAAAACATGTCTTTAAAATATGCCAGACAATGACAAACTATCTGATATTAGCTCAATAGGGATTGAATTATCAAGTAATTAAAATTTGTATACAAATTCTTTGTTAACTGATCTGGCTTCTCACTTTATTCCATTAAAATCTAAGTGTTGGGCTTCTCTGGTGGCGCAGTGGTTGAGAGTCCGCCTGCCGATGCAGGGGACACGGGTTTGTGCCCCGGTCCAGGAAGATCCCACATGCCGCGGAGCGGCTAGGCCTGTGAGCCATGGCCGCTGGGCCTGCGCGTCCGGAGCCTGTGCTCCACAACGGGAGAGGCCACAACAGTGAGAGGTCCGCGTACCGCAAAAAAAAACAAAACAACTAAGTGTTATTAGTTTAAAATTATTGAATTAACACCTTCCAAATCATCTAGATATGTGTGAAAGCTAGCTTCAAATCTAATTGTTTAACAATAGGAATATATTTATGAGGGTTTTATAATAAAATAATTTTGTGATAAAATAAGTTCAAGATCACTGCAAAATAAATCTTCCTCTTGGAGAGGCATAATACACTTTGTAATTTTAAATACTCTAGAAAATCTTGTTATAAAGAAATGTTTATTTTAACTTTGTGTTCTCCAAATCTATTTGATTACATAATTTTTTAATGGAATACCTACTCATGTCTCACTCAAATGCCATACAACACAGTTGGAAAAATTCTAGACCTGGCAATCTATCATGCAGCCAGTGTTGTGGAATCTTTTGGAGCAGTATAAGGACTTGTTTGTGAGGCTTTCTAAAATGGTATCAGGAAATTTTTCTCTGATAGGCCACAAAATGCACTTTATTTAGTAATATGTGGATGCAAGCTATTTATATGAGTTTGAAAATCTCAGGAGGGAAAACAGACTATCTGAGGCTTTTTTTTTTTAACTAGAATTATTTAGATTTTCAGGCCAATAGAACTTTTTCTATTTCTGTGAAGCCTAGATTGATTCTGAGATTGCTGTACAAATCTGTTAATAATAATAAACATCTCATGCAACATTCAAGTTTCTATCTATGTGTGCTTACCTAACAAGGCGGAAAATTACTCTCTTTGATTACAGACTTATAACTTTGGAACATTTTGGTCATTTTATTTCTCTATGTCTTTAAAAAACTTTACATTTTTTCATGTAAGAGGTTCTTTCTCTTAATGTTGGTAAGAAAAGAATGAGAGATTAAACACTCTACTTCATTTGAAAAGAAAAGGAAGGAAAGTAAGAGCTAGAATTTGGTGGAGGGACCTAAATAAGTATGTGTCAGGGTTAATGTGGTGAAACAGGAAATATTGGAATGTTCATCCGTTCACTTCAGAAAATACTATAACTTGCCCTAAGAATACAGTTTCTAAAATAAAACATATTTTCAATTTCCCATAGTTTTTGAATTTCAAGCATAGGGGCACTAATTAACCACTACTTTATGGTTAAGAAAACCAGCAAAGATCATGTGATTTATTAAATAAATAGCTACCTTTGAGAATTAGAATTAAAGCTAAACCTCATATTTTTTTAGATATTTCTAAATTTAATTTAACAATTAGTTATTCTAATAATTACTTTGTGAATAATCCAAGTAATTGTTATAAAGATTTTATATGATGCCTTCATTTTCAGTAGACAGTCTTTACTCCATGTCAGTGTGAGTCTACCATTATTTATGTCTTTCTATATAACTAGAGAGAGTTAGTAAGCCCTAATTTCTACTCTCCCCTTAAGGCATTTATTGCAACAGAACCTGGGATGGATGGCTGTGCTGGAATGATGTTGCTGCCGGAACAGAATCAATGCAGCACTGCCCAGATTACTTTCAGGACTTTGATCCTTCAGGTAAAAGCAGAAATTTATATACAAATATCCTTGACATCTATTTAATAAACCCTAGGTTAACTAAATTAGTTTCCTTTTTTCCTTTTTAATTTTAAAGAAAAAGTTACAAAAATCTGTGATCAAGATGGAAACTGGTTTAGACATCCAGCAAGCAACAGAACGTGGACAAATTATACCCAATGTAATGTTAACACACATGAGAAAGTGAAGGTAAGTAATAATTATAAATTCAGATTTAATTTACACTATTTTAAAAGTTAGTTGCCGATACAATATTGGAGAAAATTTAGCTAGTGTTCATTCCATTGTAAAGCCTTTTCATCATAAAAACAATGAACAAAAATATCTTTGTAGAAATAATTATTGATTTGGTCATTACACCGAGGAAGCAATCCTGCTAGGTAATTCAGTGTCTCAGTATTGGAGTTCAGAATTTTCCAAATTAAACATACTTTAAAAATGTAAGAAAAAAGAAAATTTTCATCTGTGGTGGAATTCCTATAATTACGGTCAGGAATTGTGCTCAAATAAACAAAATAAGCCCAGCGGGGTTTACGCAGTTCCCTCAGCAGAAGGCTTTCATTCTGACTGGCTATTAGGTCACCTTCACTGGCATTCCCACTTTTAACATCATACATTAAAGTCAAGGTTATTCACAGTTTGTCTCAACAATAAAGCTTCGATACAAAGTGCCTGCATATATTTGCACGTGTGTGTATATTGAGGCAGTTTGTCACAGTGATTAAAGCTGAGTTCTGATTTCTGACTTCCTGTTTCTGCTCCTTACCAGCTGTGACCTTGGGCAAGCTGTAACCTCTCTCTGCCTCAGTCCCCTCCTGTGTAAAGTGAGGATACTAAACCCATCCACAAGGTTTTCATAAGAATTGACTTAATACAAGGAAAATATTTAGAAAACTAACAAGCCTATAGTAAGCATTTGATAACTGCCAGCTATCATAATTATAAATCATGTATTCTTTGCTTACTCAGAGAAGGGTTTGAAGAGAATTATAAAAATACACAATAAAATGGTAAGTTACAATAGAATAAAGACAAAAATCAGAGAAAAAGTCAAAACCAAGATAAAAAATTTATTTGTACAGATCAGAGGCGCCTCTAAATTACTGTTCTGAGACTTGTTTTGGAGCCTCAAATTTGTCAAACGAAAAAAAAAAACCCAGTTAGGAAAGAAAGCCTTATCTGGCATTTAAGTCTAAAGAAACAAACAAAAATCATTGATTTAAGGTGCACAAACTGATAGAGTGAAAATTGTCAATGTCCTCCAAAATGATAAATGTTGGTTTTCATATATTATACAACGCAGATCAAGAAATTTATTTCTTCATATGTTTAATATGTGACTCCTAATTTCTTAAATAAAAAGAGCAATTTATAAATTTTGATATCACCTGATAAATTTTCATAGATATTCTTCATTCCAGATGTATTCTAATACTCATTGGCTTGCAAACTAAATGGTAAGGCTATCAGATCACATGTTTTTAAAAATATAAGTTATTTTATTGATTTTGAGCTTACACACATGTAGAATTATAGTATTGATATGAGCCTTAACTTTTTTTTTATCCATACAAATTACAGACTGCACTGAATTTGTTTTATCTGACTATAATTGGACATGGATTATCTATTGCATCACTGCTTATCTCACTTGGTATATTCTTTTATTTCAAGTAAGTACATGTAAAATTTTTTTTTAACTTACTGATTATCTTTGGTGAATGCAGTATCATGTGCATGTTTATCCATGTGCTGATAAAATTTATGAAATATAGATGATTTATAATGTTTAAAATAAATTGAATGTTTAAAATAATTAGAAATATGTTGACTTTATCTTGACTTTATAAAATGTAGAGAATCAGGAGATTGATAAAATATCTGAAGCCTAACTTTACAAAATGAGTATGCATATAAGAATGAAGTCATGCAGTAAAAAGGGAGCCAAAATGAATATGTAAACCTATCCTTATTTGCTTTGGAAACTGCCAAAATATTATAGGCCTTCCTAATTAAATTTTCAACTTCTTGGTCAATTTTAGTATCAGTATACATGGTACATTATAAGAACTGGTATTTTGTGCAAAAAATAGCAATGACATTTCATATATATTATTAAAAATAATAATTTCAATATATTATGGTTAGATTAATTTTTCTGGTTTGGAGGGACATATTTAAAATAGTTTTAAAATTATATTTTGAAATTTACTTGCAGTTTATTCTTTTTTAGGGTGGAGGGAGAGTCAGCTCCAATTTCTTTTTTTTTAATTGAAATATAGTTGATTTACTGTGTTTTAGATATAAAGCAAAGTGATTCAGTTATGTGTGTATATATATATATATATATATACACACATATATATGTTCTTTTTCAGATTCTTGTCCATTATAGGTTATTATGAAATATTGAATATTGTTCCCTGTGCTATACAGGAGGACCTTGCTGTTTGTCTATTTCATATATATAGTAGTGTTATCTGTTAATCCCAAATTCCCAATTTATCTGCCTTCCTCCAATTTCTTGATTCAACCTATCAACTGTGATTTTTTTTAATTGACAGGAAACTAAATTCTAAAACTGCATAATTATCTTATGCATTAACATGGTCTTCATGATTTTGATCATCACCAGTAATTAAAGAATTCAGTGTAAAGAGAGAGTTATATTATAAAATATAGCTCTATATATAGAGCTATATTTTATTGTATCTTCATCACCAGTGTCACTGCCATTGTCTCTCTCTTCCTCTCTTTCCTCCTCTTCTTCTTCCCTCTTCCCTCCTCCTCCCTCTCCCCCTGCCCCTCCTCCTCTCCTTCTTCAACAATTATCTTGGAACATTAGCAGCTTCAGAACCAACTAAAGTAGTAGCTGCACATCAAAATAATCCAAATCCAGAAATTATTAGACACCTAGATGTTAGGCTCATTTGTAACTGGAGCACCAGCTTTTAGCCCACAGTTCATCAAATATTCAAAGTACATGAAATAATATACGAACCAACCAATGATTATTTTTCATGGGATCAAAATCATGGGATCTAGAGATTGCATCATAATTGCTGTTTTTGGAAACTTGCACTTTCTTAAGAATCTTCAACTTTGGGGAATTTTTAAAAAACTTTTTGTTTTATATTGGATACAGCCAATTAACAATGTTGAGATAGTTTCAGATGCACAGCAAAGCAACTCAGCCATGTATATACATGTATCCATTCTCCCCCAAACTCCCCTCCCATTCAGGCTGCCACATAACATTGAGCATAGTTCCCTGTGCTATACAGTAGGTCCTTGTTGGTTATCCATTTTAAATATAGCAATCTGTACGTGTAGGTCCCATACTCCCTAACTATTACTTTGGGGAATTTAAATGGCACTTTTGATTTATAACATTATCGAGGCACCATTAGAAACCGACTAAAAATATTCCACTCTGAATAAAGCTAATTCAACATTTGAGTACATTTTAAAATGTGACTTTTTTTTTTTTTTTTTTACTAAATTGTGTTAAAACATGCATCAAAATAAGCTGAAGAGACTCTTTATCCTAAAATATGGAAAACATTTCTTAAAGAACAAAATTTACTATACTATATTTTGTAACAAATTGCCAAAATGTTCTTGCTCAAAACAAACTGTCAATTCTCGGTCACTGCCTTTATAATTAGTTACATAATATCAGTTGCTTATATACAGTTTAATAAAACTTCATGTCTTTACTCTTGAATATACTCTTAGGTTATGTAAGATTTTTGAAATGAATATTTTGGAGTACGAAAAACTTCATTATCACTGTCTAATAGATTGAAAACTGGAAAATAAACCATTTCCCAAAGTGACAATTTTTAAATAAAGTCCTCGGGTCTACAGTGATAAATCATTTATGCTAATTGACAAAGTGAAATAATGTTACTGATGATAACAAGCTTATTGGTAAAATATGGCACTAAAACTCAGCTAATATTTTATTTAGTACATTTAAAAACACAAAATAAAATTAAAATTTCAAAATCTCACTTAGTATAAATTTAAGCAAGATATAGTTCTTTTTTCTTCTTTATTGCTGAAAACAAAATCTTTACAATTTAAAAATGAATGTATCTAAATTTGAAAAAATGACTCTCTTGGAACTTAGAACTAAACGATACAAGTAATTCCCTAAAATCTATGCAGTACTCTAGAACTCAGATTCTGAGTTCATTAAAATTACATATTACCACACATACAAACACAGAGAAGATTAATTTAAATGTAACTGATATCAGCTAAGATTCTTTTTCTAACAAGGAGACTTTTATGACCATGACTAAGTATAAAGTAGATCAGCCTCTACCCTAAAGGCATACAATAGAAATCATAAGAGTTATTTAAGACTATCTTAAAAAGCTTCTTGGAGAAAAGGTTATGTTTTAATATTCCTAACCTCAGGAAAAAGAATGCAACCATTAATTAAAAACAAACTAGTCTTGAGAACTGCACTTACATTTGCAATATTTTTAAAAATTGAGAACAATTTAATTTTTTAAAATAAATTTTTAAATAAAGAAATATATACACCTATAATTCTAATACACTATTGGGCAATTTCATTTATTTTTCCAGTTTTATTTCATACTCATTTGTATTTACTCAGTTTTATTTGTAATGTACAAGTTATTTTAACTATTTTTACAACTTAGCATTATATAATTCTTTCCCTGTCACTAAGAAGTTTTTAAAACAACCATTTAATTGGCTAATTGGCTATTTAATTGGCTAACTAATACTGCATTTAGTAAGTTGACAAAAGTTTACTAAATCATTCTTGTATTTTTGAAAATTAACGTTGCTTCCAACTTTTCCTATTAATAAAATACACTGCAATGGACATTTTCAGCCATAACTTTCCCCATATTTTACACTATTTTTTTAGGCTACATTCCCAGACTTGTGATTTCTTGGTGAAAGGGTATTTATCTTTTTATGGCTCTGGAGATATATCATCTCAGAAGTATTTCAAAATAAACATGTTCAAAACAAATTCATACTATCTACCTTCTCCTAACCCAAAGCAGTTTTTCTTCCAGAGCGACCCATCTTTACAAATAACACCACCAGCAATCTAGTTGCATAAGCCATAGACTTAGGAGCAATCTTTGATACCATCTCAGTTTTCCTATCATTCTCTCCTCATACTCTGTGGATAAAACCTCCTAACAGTCCTCCAATCTATCCATTTTGTTTCATCTCTCCTGCCACCACCACCAACCTAGTCTTATCTAGCCTCAGTAAGTCCACTTTCACCATC
This sequence comes from Delphinus delphis, assembly GCF_949987515.2. NCBI lineage: Eukaryota > Metazoa > Chordata > Mammalia > Artiodactyla > Delphinidae > Delphinus > Delphinus delphis. Next base: position 46,525,776 of record NC_082689.1, read on the forward strand.
TTCATTCAATGCTAAACATCGCAGCCAGAATATTTTCAAAGATTTATATTAAATATAGATCTGATTTTGTCATCCCTTGCTTTAAAAATTTTAGACTTCCTATTATAATTTATATAAAATCAAAGTCATTAATGTATCCTATAATTGAATATTCTGTATAGTCTCTTCCCTGCTCCTCTAGTCTAGTTAAATGTAGTCATCTTTCAGATCTAAACCTTAGCATCATTTCCTCAGTGAAATCTCTGTGATTTTTTTATTGTAGTACTTCTGAAACTGCAACTAGTTTGTGCTGAATGTGGAATAAATTTTTAATTACCATTTAGGAGCCCACCATCTCTTCAGATTTAATACTAATACAGCTGAGACCCTTCAGATTAAATGATCTCTTTTTATTTTGCATGTAATAAGCCAAAATATTTAGACACATTAAATTTCTGAAGGACACAAAGTTAAATATAGCAATTATATTGCATGCCAAAATCAGTATTTAAAAAGACGACAAAGGGTGTCCTAGAATTCCAAGTCCTATGGCTCCAATCAAGTTTGAAATTTAAGGATATAAATAAAGTTCTAAACTAACTCCATAAAACCAAATGTAAAATTAACAGTTTCTTTATGAAAAAGCCATGATTTAACTGAGCAAATGCTTGCTGTGTACTAATGAGGCAATAGTGGGACTGCCAAGGGAAAACAATATCGCAAGCCAGACTATACATAAATGCAAAGTATCCAGTTTCAAAGCTCTAATTAGACCAGTCATCTATTCTGTCTACTATGGACTGACTTTGTAAGAGGAAAAGAGTATGTCATAGAACTGACTTATCAGGACAATGAAGAAATTAAAGAAAATAATATCTGCTGATCAGGGAGTGAAGGTACCAAAAATGTTAAGCCAAACAACAAAATAAACAGGGAACAGCAGATGACTTCAATAATCTGAAAGACTAAAATGGGAATAGATTTTGTATAATAACAGAGAGAAAAAATAGTTGGCTCAGTTAAAAACAATAACAAAATAGACTGAACCATCTGTTGACCAACTGACCTTTCTGTCACCCAAGATTTTCAGATATTAGGTGTCAACCTAGCAGGAATTTTGAAATAGGTGATTTCTATACTGGGTTCATAGCTGCACCTAATGATCTGTAATGCTACTTTGAAGCCCAAGTCTATAATTTAGGAAAGAAGATTAGAATGAAAGAGTTAATTTTTTAAAACAAAATATATAATTTCAATATCAGCAAAGTTAGCATTTGTGAAAGTATTTTGCAGGCTGAAAGCAATCTACACAGGTAAACTACATTTATTATTGATTAGGAATTGAAAGAAAATCTGGTTCAATATTTTTATATCTGCATTTACATATATTATATTTTAAAAAGCAAATGCTATTCAACCAATACAAGTAATTTTAAACTGAAGGGTTAAAATCTTAAACTTGAGAATTAATTTATTTTCTCTGTAGAAAAACACTTTTTAAAAAACTGAAATTGTGTATATACATGCTAAGTACTTTAGCTTTAAAGATATAATCTGTAGACCCATTTCTCATTTTAAAAAGAGACGCTAAAAATTTCATGTTGCCCCAAACATCATCTTCATGTTCAACATATTGATAGACCTTATTTTTTTCAGAAAAACAGGTTTTCTTTTTTTAAAATCAAGAATACTATATGCAATATATATATATAACGTATATATATATATATATGTTAATTACTAAAAATTTCAATGCTTTAGAAAAAAGATTTGTGACATGCTACATAGGCAAAACCTCATTAAAACAAATAAATATCTTGCCAATATATGGAAATTGGTTAATGGCCTCTACATAAAAGAAAAATTAAGGTTTTTAACTAGTTGCATTGTTTATTTTTAGAGTTTATTCTGAAACTACAATTAACTATTCATTTTCTATAGTGAACTATAAAAAAGCTTTAATGGTGAGTTAGCATGATAGATATATACTTGATTTCAGGCACAAGTTAATTTTAATGGATAGTGTAATACAGTAATTAAAAACATGGGATATATGCAAATCTTGCCATCACCACTTACTAATAGTATGGACTTATCCTGATTTCTGTTTTTCAGTTAGCCTGTTTCTTTAATGAGTCCTAACGTTTAAAATACTGGGCAGAGAAGACAGACACAGTACCTGGCATGTAGCAAACTTTCAATATACAGTAAAAGGTACTAATTTTGTCTTTAGACAATATCAATCATGTAGGCACATAGACTACACTTACTTAGTCATCTAACATTATCCCTATATAAATAGTAACTCAGGGCTTCCCTGGTGGCGCAGTGGTTGAGAGTCCACCTGCCAATGCAGGGGACACGGGTTCGTGACCCGGTCCGGGAAGATCCCACATGCCGCGGAGCGGCTGGGCCCGTGAGCCATGGCCGCTGAGCCTGCGCGTCTGGAGCCTGTGCTCCACAACGGGAGGGGCCACAACAGTGAGAGGCCTGCGTACCGCAAAAAAAAATAAATAAATAGTAATACAAAGTAAACAACAACAACAACAAAAGCCCCCAAAATTGCTGTGGAGCTACAAAGAGCTATGGGAAGACAGAGGAAACAAAGACTCATTTTGACTCATAGAATTGGAAGATTCTTGAGGTGATAATCTCACTGAAATGAGTGTTGAATAAAGAGGGTAGAATTTCAACAGATAGAAATTGTAAGCCATGAAAACTGAAGAGATTATCTAGTTCAACACCTAATTTTACTTATATTCTAAGTAGTTAACTAAGTTATCTAGGGTTCCTCCCCATCTATGTACTTTCTGTTTGGCTTAGTAATTTTATTTGACTTTAGTTATCTTTTAAAAATGGAGAATTGACCAGAAAGAAGCAAAGCTTCAAATTAATTTTTCTTTTTTATTATACATTCTCAGGCTTTATGAGAAACCTGGGTCAAGTTAGGCCCGGGTATACCATTCTAAATACTTTTTTATGTGTTAGACAGCCTTCACTACAGGTGAGTAGTTAAGAGTATGTTCTCTAAACAGGCACATCTTCTCTTAGATTCCACCTTCGTCAGCTACTTGCTGCATAGTATCGAGCAGCTTCTTTCATTTCTCTAATCCTCAATTTCACATCTTTAAAATGCAGATTCTATTAGTATCTATATCATAGCTGAGATGATATATATGCATTGTTAAGTGGAGAGTCTCGTTTGGAAAACACTATTATTGGCATAGTTGTCACTCTTGCTCTTTCTTTCTAGTCCATTAAAAGATTTTATATAAATATTTAGCCCTGACTGGCATATTTTAACAGTGGGCGCTTTTAAAACATAATTAACAGTGGGCTCTTTTAAAACATAATTAAAGAACACAGTTTCTAGTTTTATGTGTACCACATTTTTAAAGAAATTGTTATAACGTTCACATTATAAGAAAAATAAGTATACAATGAATGAAAAATTTTATAAAACAAAGTAGTAGTATAATTATATCAGGAAAAAATTGAGGTTAAGTAAATTAGTCAAAGATAATAAAACTTTTTTAATGCCCACAAGATACCACATAGCTTACTCAGTACTTGAATTTGTAGTCTTTGATTTTAAGGCACTTTTAATATATACTCCCAGAACTATCTACTAAAATAGGAAAAGCCACTATCAACCCAAAACAACTATCCACTAAAACAGGAAATAATGGAAAGAACAGCACAAATTTAGCTCCATGAGAGCAGGAATCATCACTGCTTGGTTCCTTTACACATTCCAGGGCTTAGCACATAACCTTGTGCATAGTAGGCACTTAATACATTTTTAAGGAATGAAGACATGAACTGACTTGGAAACTTATTTCTAGGACAGACTTTCCCATGACTTATCTGTGACCTTGGACAAGTCCCTTGAGTTTGTCTGGCCTTGGCTGTCTCCATCAACAAAGAAAGACATTAGAGTAAGACTCTTTACAATTCTAACCAGTAGAAGCAACTGTGTAAAATAACATAGGATACCCTGCAGCTAGATCCAAAGAAGACCAAGGCCATCTCAGAAAATGCTTAACTGAATGGTTAATGAAGCACGTTCATATAGTCAGGAGCAATAGAAATCTTAGCTTTCTTCCAACTAACCTGGAAACAATTCCTAGGAGAGCTGATGTTTCACATAAAATCATTGTGTGTACAAAAATCTATCAATATCTCCTTTCTGCTTCTGAACCCAGTTCCTCATGCTGCAGTCATTCTTGCTTAGTCTAGGGTAGAGGCAACTATTTTTTTCATTTGTTAATTGAGTGAGGGTCACTGATCCATCCTAATAAAAACCAAGACCATACAAAAAGTTGATTTAGGGTACTGCTTGTTATTTTTTATTTAGAGAGAGAAAAGAAAAGTCTACTACTCATCCATGCTTTAAATTAGAAGCAGAGAACACGAAACACTATTTACCAGATATACTTCAGTTTTATATTAGAGCCAATTAAGGAAAGAGAGTGGGAAATAAAAAGAAAGGGAACAGAAAGGGAGGGGAAGAGAGAGAGACAGAAATTTGGGATTTGCCAAGCCCTAAGAGGCAATGACTCTTACTCATAATGATCCTTGGAAAAACAAAGCAGAACCCTTTAGATAAAAAAAATAAATAAGCTTTACCAGAATTAATTATAAATTATATTTTAATTACTGTTTAAAATCTGAGAGCATAGCAAATCTCGCTCTTACTTGCAACCCAGACAAAAGGCTCCATATTCTTGCACATAAAAGAGCACACGTAACTTGCATGGGGAAGAAGGTAGTTCTTTTTTTTTAAAGCATCTTAATTTTGCTGACATTGCAGACAGTGATTCTAAATAATTTTAAAGCCAAGTTGCATATTTACAACTATATAGAAGATGATATTTCTCGGTAGTCCTGAATAAAATTCAGCAAAACATCTATTTCTCAACTTAATAAAATGATCCTTTAATGCTTATATTTCTGCTTTTCAGGACAAGTGACAGAAATTCTCACCTTTCTTTTTTTAAAATCATATTTGAAAATACTCAATCAATATTGTGAACCTTTCTCTCATTTCCAGTTTCTTCATATATCTCTTGAATTAGAACAAGTATGGCTTTCTTCTTTAAGCTATAACTATTCTCCTGAAAACTGTTCATGATTCAATCTTTAAATTGGTTTCAAATAAAGCTAACTATTTAAAGAAATCCTACATTGAAACAGAGAATAGAGAGTCTTATCTACAAATCATGTTCTGATGTCCCTGTATTTGCAAATCAGAGCTATCACTTAAATAAGTTGTTTAAAACCTGGCAAATCTGCACTGTCAGAAGTCTGACAATGGCTGAGTTCAGAAATAGTCACGTAGCGATCCTTGAATAACATACCTCTGAGTGCCTACCCAGGACCACCCTTGCTTTCTCCACTCTTGTAAGAGTGCATTCATTGTAAGTCTGTTGTGCACTACAGTTCTGAGATACATTCTATTCTATTGTATGTATTCTAGACTTTGTTCAGCTTAACACTGGATATTGTTAGTTATAGTTTTTCATATAATGTTTTATTAGAGCATACTCACTGAGTCTACTTCCAAAATAATGAATTTAATCAATGTGCTGAAACATCCTTCCCTCTCAAATGAACGTGATGAGAGCTGAAAGCATACCTATTCAGAAATGCGAGTCTTGGCTGGAAAGCTTTTTAAATATGTCCACTGTAATTATATAATAAAAGCATTGCATTTCTACATTAGAGTATCAGATTTAAATCAGAACAAACTGGTGCAAGAAGTAATGGGTTTACTCTAACAAAATCCAGTTCCTCTATAATGTAATTGCTATTACTGGTTTATGGAGAAGAGTCCCAAGTATGGAAATATAACTGAATTAAAGAATTTGGACTTATTTTAAAGAGTAAATTTATTATTTAAACTATAACTAAATGTTAAAGATTACATATTTATGTTGATTTTTCTAATAAATATGCAACTTCTTTATAAGTGTATTTATAACGTATATTTAAATGTAAGTACTATTTAAGCATAACTGAATTTTCATGGGAACAAAATGACAAATTATTTTAAGAATGCTAATGATCCGCTGCTTGGTGTAAAAACTATACAGTTACTAGAATGGATTAAAATTTTGTAATTTGAAATAGATAACACAAATAATATAACATCTTTCTTCCCCAAATCATAATATGTTTTGCAATCTGGTTTCCTACTCTTGCAGACATAGTTTATTTTCCTAGACCATACCCACTGATATGACTATATATGAGGAGAAGGCAAAGCAAAGTAAACCCTCCCAACTGTAGCATCTTTTTAGTAGTTAGGGAAAAACAAAACCCAAGAATGACTGGATATTACATTGCTAACATTTGCTGATGGAACATTAAGATGTAACGTAAGAGTAAGCTGCAGAATCAAAAAGTCATTTAGTAAGTTATGTTCTTTGAATTTAATTTTCCTCATTTAGTATGGAAAAAAAAACAGTGTAGAGTTTTGCCTTATGCTTTATTCACATTGTCTGTCCTTCTTGTCCCTCAAAAACCTTAAGCTTTAACTTTTAAAAAAAATGTTCGACACAGGATGCTCTCTTTGCTTGAAATGCTTTCCTTCCCTATCTTCTGTTTCAGTTCTATCTGGAGTATTCCCCTCACTCTTGCCACAGTCTTTGCCTATCTCCTAATTCTATTTTAACTTCTAAAAAGCATATAACACTATGTAGAATTACTTTATGTAATATATGTGTCTATTTACCCTCCACTGTCCCATGAGTAACATGAGATCAGGATCTTGCTCTGTGTTGTTCACAACTGTTTCCCCAGTATCTAGAAACAGTGACAATATATTATTATGCATCAAAAATAGTTATGTGACTAAATGAATATTAAAGGAGACAAAAGCCTTATTATTGATACTTTATTAAAAACTTAAACGTTCAAATTCAAAAGATCACTTAATAGGATTGTGACCTGGAGCAGCTTACCTCAATTTTATTAAAGGATAATGATATTTCAAGGGGTTGTTAAATGAGATAATGAATGTGGAGTACTTATCTCTGCACCTGGGATATTGTAAAGCCTCAATATCATGGTGTATGCTATTATTATGAATTTTATCTCTAAAAGGGTTGTTTGTCGGTTTTGCTTTTTGGGATTTTTTTTTTTTTTTTTTTTTTTTTTAGAGCATAAGAATCACAGGCATTCAGAAAGCCAGACTATTTCTTCTCTGGTTTTCTGCCCATTAGGAGACCAAGAAGCACACTTGCACTGGGGCAATTCACACATGAGAGCAAACCATTTGGCCACATAAAATGAGCAGGTCTCTTCCTTATGCAGCCTGTATTTATATGTAATATTAAATGAGCAACTTTGAAAGGCATGGGCAGTGGAGGAGAGAGCATGATAGAGGAAGGGCAACCATTTCCTCTCTAGCAGGACTTGACTGAGCACCTTGGTTGAAACACTCTTGGACTCTTTCCAATCTGGCTGAATGGATCACCAGCAGCCTCCAAAAGAGAGCTAATGCTAGAGGTTATGTCTACTTTGTGTCACATAACCAGGTGATTCCATCAACTCAAAGTTCCATTGCCAGTAGACAAAAGATAGCCATACTGCTTATTCTTTTAATACATTTATTGCTTTCTGCCTGTTGTTTTTGGCAGTGTTCCTATTGGCACAGGCTTTCCTTTCGGATACATGATTTGTGTTTTCTTGTGGAAAAAGCTGAGCATTTGGAAATTAAATTAGATAAACTAGCATAAGGAAGTAGTACACTGTAGAGTGGGCTATTCTTTTATTGCTTGTATTTCCTCCTTCCATGACTAGTTTTGCTCAGGATTAGTACTGAGGAAAGTAATTTGGAAATTTCGACCTCATGTCAAAACCAAATGGGAATCAAAGGCAAGTATTTTGTCTATACTGTGGCAGAACTTTGAATATGGAGCAGCATAATACCTGGCATCAGCATGATAAGGAAAGTGGAAATTTGCAGACAACTCCTTGGGAAGATAATTTAGGTTGCTTGATCTATTGCCCTTCATCACATGGAAATTATCTTTCTGATGCTGAATTCTTGTGTTTTGTAACAAAAAGATGACAATGTATCATTGCGTTACTTAAAACATGGGCAGTTTTATATTACTGACACGAACCTTGATGCTATTTTATTGTTTGTGAGAGAAAACCATTAGAGAATTTGATTAAAATTAACCGCATGAAAACTATGTTAAAAATAATAGTTAACTTGGAATGTTCACTATAGGTTAGATATTACACTTAGCACTAGACATGATTTAACTCATTTAACCTTCCAGCCAATCCTATGAAGTACTATTGTTATCCCTATATTACAGAAAAGGAAACTGAAACTGAGGATTAGAGTTTTTAAATAACTTGTCCAAAGTCACACTTTCAGTAGGTGGCACAAAAAGAGAATTGAAAGGCATGGTTACATTACACATGGAATGTAATTGTTTTGCTGCCACACTTATGCCAACTGCCTCTATTACTCTGCTTGTCAAAATTGCATATTGAAATAGTGTTCTAAAATAATTATATGTAGAGAATATGAAACGGAAACAATCCAGACCCCCAAACCACATTTTCTATTCTATGGTTAAGCTAGGATAACATTTAAAGAAAGCAGACAGAGATTTTTGTAAAACATTCTATAAGCCTATAAAACAACTTTTAAAATATTTTGAATAAATAATCACATTAAAGAATTTAGGATAGGTTAAATTGGTTGCAGATTAACATTTGAAAAAATAGCAAAATATTTTAGTATTTCATTTAAGCAAACCAGTGTGTTTACCAAGTACATATTTTGGTTTTCATTTTCAAGTTTATTTTATTTGGCTTAATGTACTTATACGTATTAATGAATATGTTTAAAAGAAAACAATACCCATCACTAGAAAAATCTGAACCATTTTTACCACTAGACATTGAGAAAAAACATGTCAGATGGCATCTGTCTACATTTAAGTTACACAGAACCTGGAGGAAAAAATCGAAGAAACCAAAACTATAGTCTAGTATTGTAGAGAGTAGGACTTATTTTACACAACACAAACTGAAATGATTTGGCAGTGGTTCAGTATGTTACAACGATATAGACAGCTAAACAGGATATCAGGGTTCCTAATGCAGAAGTATATGGTTTGAGTCATATACGGTAGATTATCTATGTTGACCATACTACTTGGATAATTTTGTATAACACTCAAAATAAGCTTCATGTGTCTATTGAAATGATTTCATGTGTCCTCTTAAGTATTTGTTTGGTTTTGGCATTCAAAAATTCATTTACCATAGAATTTCACTCTATCATTTCAAAATTTTGCCCATAATATGGCATTGTTTGAGTCTAAAAGAGGGAAATATGGTATATTCTTTTATCACATAGTAAGAGAATAAGAAACCATTTTTTTGGTGACTATAGTCACAATAATTACATCTTTAGAAGAGAATAGATACCAGCAGCTCATTTTCTTTTAACATCTTTATTGGAGTATAATTGCTTTACAATGGTGTGTTAGTTTCTGCTATATAACAAAGTGAATCAGCTATACGTGTACATATATGCTATCTATTTTACATTTGGTAGTGTATATATGTCAATGCTACTCTCTCACTTTACCCAGCTTACGCTTCCCCCTCCCCGTGTCCTCAAGTCCATTCTCTACATCCAGCAGCTCATTTTTAAGTCTTTAACTTTCAAGCAAGATTGAGGTGGGAGCAGAGTCATTAGAAAAGAGGGGATTCTCAGAGGAACAGAAATACAGACTATCATAGAGAAGAGAAGGAAGTTTAAATGAACACAAGGAAAATTAAACTGGTTTTTCAACTAACTAGTTGGCATTTTATTTTACATATTTTCAATCTTTTCACATGTGAATACTATAAATATCAACAGTTATTATATAAATGCTGTTTGTTTTATGTTCCTCAGTTCATATCTTTCAGCTCTTACTTCTACAATGAATTGCTATTTTTGAAAGCCTTCTTCAATGTTTGTTTTCCTGCATTCCAATTTACTCTTTACAAATATTTCTGACTTGCTCTGTAAGCAAACCCTCCTAGTCTTTTGGTCATAATTTGAAAAATATGAAATTTTGTTTATGTATATATGTCTTAACCAATGGACCTGGATATAAGTGTGTTCAGCAGAAAAGGGCAAAACAACCCAGTTAAGGAAAACATTTTATTTTTTTTCCCATGATGGAAGCTGAGTTATCTAAATTCTGTTACTAAAAAAGGGCATGGGTGTTTTATAATTGCATGGATAAGCAGTTTTTCCCTAAACAATAGTTGGCACTCCATAGACACAGGGTAAGCCCAAGACAGGCATTTTAAAATAAGACCATGTTGACAAATTTTATGTGTTCATAATTTTCAACACAGAAGAGTGATAAATTATAAGAAATAAACTACACATAATATGTATAAATGATTTGAAAAGAATATTTTTTATTAGACCTCTCCTCATATTCATTAATTCTCTTCACTCTCAGTAAACACAAGCACTCGTGTCACTGCTGTGGCATTTTATCAAAAATAGAGCCATCTTTGCCTCAATGTTGACTTCAGTTAAAGAGCAGAACTCATGATACTCCTTAATTCAAAAACTTTCAAAGATTCTTCTTCTCTATAGAGTATCATTTTTGCACTGTTCCTTGATCCCTGCCTGCTTCTCACTACTGTCATGCACTGCAAAGTCAAGTCAAGTTAAAGACTCTCTAATATGAAAATACTAGCAACTCTCAGCTGTTTCTATTTTGATGGACTCCATCTGGACTTCACAACTGTTGGTATATGACTGTCTCACACACAATGATTGATCTGAGGGCCGTCTTGTTCATGAAGCCTTTCAAAGACGTTTCCCTGATAGCATCTACTTCTGTGAAAGGCATGTATTGAAATTCCATAAATTTTGATTTGGATTGGATTCACTTTCAGATCCTTTAAAATACTAGAGCTATATACACGATCACAGACCTTTAGCTGCAAGAAATTTCAGAGACAATATAGCCTAAACTTTGCATTTTAAATATAGAAAACCTTGGCATCCCAGCCTAACTATAATATCCTGGGCACATATTCTATTTAAAATAAGGTGATATAGTGATAAAACTAGGTTAAAATCTCAAAGTTTCCAAAGTAGAAGTCATTGATTTGAGTTATATAAGGCAGATTATCTAGGTTGATCATATTAATTGTATAACTGTGTAAAACCCAAAATGAGCTTTTAACTCTTTGTAATGAAATGATTCCTCATGTCTTCCTACATATGTTTTGTTTTGATATTAAGTGTTCAGTTTCAAATGGATTCCTTTATATTATTTTAAAACTTTACCCATAATAAGCCATTGAATAATGCTTCATAGAAGAGGTAGTACTTAAATTGGTCTTTGATCATGGGTAAGGCAGTCATATACAATCTTGTAGAGCAGATGTGGATTCAATCTGAAGACCAGCATTACTTGTCACGAATGACATCTGCTCCTGAAATCTATTTCTATATGAACTCCATTTAGGCAGTTTTAAAATTTTGTTTTACACATGAGGACCTTCAGTAAAAGGAGGTAATATTTTTATATCTTATGCATGGCTGGGCCAATTGGAAAAAAATTCAGTGAAGCTGAGCAAACCTCATTGGTTGCTAAATCTATATTTTTATCAACTCATTTCTTCTAAGTACAATGTTATTTTTCTCATGATTGGTCTACATAATCACCACTACCACATAGGAGCTATATAAACAGAACAACCATAAATAACCATAAACAGGCTATATAAATAGAACAGCCTATGTGGTATAATGAAAAGACCATTATCGATATGAGAATCTGATGACAAATCCAAAGTTTTCAAATTAATTAGCTGCATGATTTTTTGATCAATTATCTATTTTCACTGAATTTCAGTTTCTACATCTTCAGAATGAATTAGAATATTAATCATGATGAGAGATTAAGGGAAGAAATTTATGTAGAGGCCTTGTACAGACAAATTTCCTTTCCTTATATATGTTTACATGTACTGAAGCAACTCATGTGTCTCTATGCTTTAAGGAATTATAGATTTTCCCCAATTAAAATTTTATCATGAGTAAATCTTGGGGAGAAAAAATAATTCTTCCAAATTTGGAGCAGCTGCTATGAATTGTGAATGTATCTTATTTGAATGATTATTAATACAAAATGTGGAAACATTTTATGATGTCAGCACACTTTGGTTTCTCTTGCCTTTCAGGAGCCTAAGTTGCCAAAGAATTACCTTGCACAAAAATTTGTTCTTCTCTTTCGTTTGTAACTCTATTGTAATAATCATTCATCTCACTGCAGTGGCCAACAACCAGCCCTTAGTGGCCACAAATCCTGTAAGTAAAATGAAGTTTAGGTTCAAGGGGTTAGTGGGGAAGAAATAGGAGAGGTGGGGGGCAGGGGTAGATACATGTATATGTGTGTAATTAAGTACTAATATATGTATATTTTATGTCTGCCATATAAAGAGTATGTATATGTAGCTATATTCCAATTTAGAAAGGTAAATATATCTCAATATTCCCCAAGTTATAAATATTGAATAACAAAAGGAAGAGTAATTTCTTTGTTTCAGTTACCTATACATGTTAAATGTCTTCACCTCATTTATGGTTAGAGTCTTACTGCTGGTGGGACATAACATTTCCTCAATCAAATTTTAAAAAAATCAAGCAAAGCAACTAACTGTGCAGTTAGAGAAAGGCAGCACGTGAAAATGGAAAATTTAATTTAAATTATATGTTTGGTATCAGGCTGACTTTAAAGAGTTAATAAAACCAGGGAAAATGAATGATGCCTATATAATATTGAACTTTATCAACATAAAATTTTTCAAGTGCTCTACCAAATCCTAACTGTCTCAGCAAATATTTGTAAATTGTTCCCTTACAATCCCTTTGGAAGCACAGGTTTTAGGATAAATATAAAAAGATACACAAAAATAAGCACAGAGACTATCACAATACAAAAGCTATATTTTAAAAATATAACCTGACATTTACAATACAATTTTATCTATTTTATGCAAGTTATATGCATATGTAAGCTATATTTAAATTAAAATATCTCCATAAATAGCAAGCATATATTTGAGATTTTTTAATTGCCTGCTTTTATATTTGTAGTATCTATAATACAGTTTTGGATGTAGATTTGGGAAGGGTGTGTATATATGATATATAAAATAGTTTTTATATAAAAGATTAAGGTTAAGATTATAAAAGACTAAGTTCTGGTTACTGAAATCGGGGAAGGGAAGGAATTTTCACTTAATTGTTCAATAAACGATACTCTCATATGTGTTTTATGTGTGCTTTTAGGGTAATTTCCAAAATTCTAAAATTCCCTGCGTTGTTTGCACATATGCATCTGGATGCTTAATCTTGTATATGTTCCACTCTAAAGTCACTGGGTGAGGAAACACTGGGGTATAATTAGCAATATAAAAAATTGGCAAATATCCTGCCATTTTAGAGTGCATTTCTCTAGAGCAAGGAAAGTCAGAGTTTTGTCATGAAGCTTCAGAGAAAGAGACTCTAAATCTTACATTTATATACATGTGATACTGTTTATCACATAAATTGCAAAATGTAGTATAGTTACTTTTAATGTATTCTTGGAAAATTTATTGTCTGTTTATATTGCCAATGCCATCATAAAAATATTTTTCTAAAGCATGCTTTAAGTTCTTTTTATCATAATAATTTATAGATTAAATTTTTAATGAAATCAGGAGTTGGAAGCCCAATTAGATATATGTGTCTAAAAACTATACAGATAAAATTTTGAAGCTGAAGCCTATCATTTCTATATAACATAGTTAAATAACTCAGCTTTATTTTTGAGAGAACTTTTTAATATAATGTTTGACATCAATGTACAATATTTAAAATTTAATATCATACATTCTGCAGATGTATTTAATAAAAGAATAGTTTTATAAATATCCTCAGTCAGAAGGCATTATGTATGGTCGAGAAAACAAAATTTTGTTCAGGATGTAGCTTTGATTGATGTTGTATGAATTAGCAAATCATTTAACTTCTCCAGTACTCAGTTTTTATCTATAAAGTATGTGGCTAGTGATTAATCATGCCTCACAGAATTATCTCAGGGATTACATAAAACAATACATACTAAAATATTTTTAAGCTAACTTATATGCCAATGTTATTACTACTATTCTATGATAATACAATATTTATTTTCTAGTGCATTTAATTTCCAGTTTTCCTTTTAGTGAAAAAGATATTTATTTCAAAAACAGTGATAATTGCCACTAAATATTTGAGTTCCAGTCTGGAAACTGGAGCTGATGGGAGTTAATTGGAGAGCTTTAAATTTATTCCCCTTGTTAAGGGGTAAATATCTCTTTTACTCCTTTGTATTTTCTTTACCCAATATTTAAACCTCTCTCTTCCTGTCTCTTTGAGAAAGTGAGACCTCAGGAAAAGAGGAAGGAAAACCATAACTTTTTTTTCTTTTTACCTACATGAAACCCTCAAACCCCGTATTTAAATAAAACAAAGAATGGGCTCATTAGATTATTATTTAATAAGTATCTGCACTGGTAGCACACGATATGCAAGACTTCCTAAGTATTTGGCACTTTTCATGAACTGCTTTTAAAATTATTAAGATTTTTCCAGCAGAATGCAACAATCGAGGAGTTCATGATGACATGGTTAAAATAGATGTAAATTCATTCATGTGCAAAACTTTGATACTTGTAATTACACAATAACTAAAACAATATTAAGAAAATACACACCCACTAAATGTAATAAATTCGGCATTCACACATTTCCTGGGAGGTGTATCATTTTAAATCTCTGAAGTCAGTGGCTAAATACTTTAGAGGCACCATTAGATGGGGATGAAGACTGGCTTTTATAAATCTGAATCATTAGTAGGAAAGATTTTGTGTAGAGGAGAGAAAATTCTGTGTTTCTGTATAACTAAGCTAAACTAGAATATTGCTTTACACGTACATTTATAAACAACTAAATATGGATTGCTTTCTGGGAATTCCCTGGTGGTCCAGTGGTTAGGACTCTGTGCTTCCACTGCCAGGGCCCAGGTTCAATCCCTGGTCGGGGACCTAAAATCCCCCAAGCCACATGGCACAGCCAAAACATATATATATATATATACACACACACACACACACACACATATATACATACATATATCTATATATCTATATTTAATATATATATCTTTCTTTCCTCATAGGTTAGCTGTAAAGTGTTCCAATTCATTCATCTTTACCTGATGGGCTGTAACTACTTTTGGATGCTTTGTGAAGGCATTTACCTACACACACTTATTGTGGTGGCTGTGTTTGCAGAGAAGCAGCACTTGATGTGGTATTATTTTCTTGGCTGGGGTAAGTGCCATCATGCATATCTACTGACTCATCTTTTAAGAAAACTTTTGGAGGATGCAGAGTTCCTTTGTAATAAAAATATTCTTATTATTAATCATTTTTAAACAATATCAAGTGATTAACCTTTGCTCATTGTTGTAAATTAAAATATTTAAAGTACCACTGACTCACTGTTTTCGGTAACCACAGGTCAATTAATAATACAATTTTTTTCTATTTAATATTCCAGTGTATATTTTGGCCAAATATGTAGTGACTAAAAACAATAGAATTAGAATCATAAATTAGGGATCTATTCTGAATCTCCTTTTTCCTCATGTGCCAAATGAGGGCATTGGGCTTAACCAGCTTTGAAGTTCCATTCTAAAAATGATTGTTTAAAAAAATTGTTATTTTATTTTAAGAGTAGAGGCAACAGTAACTGAATAAAGACAGCCAAAAAAATCTGCTTTTTCCACACAATCTCGTGACATATTATTCACAAAGCAAAAAATAATACACTTCTAACATATTTTTTAAAAATAACCAGAATAATACAAAACATAAGATGCTGAAAATGAATTCATTGTACATGAATTCAAAAGGACTAGTTTCCAGAAACATAACTGAAATGATACTTATCTATCTATCCATGTATCTACCTATTTATCCAGTCAGATAATAGATGTAGATATATAGAGGTATGTACACACACACTATATATTTTTTTACTGAAATAAATATTGTTCCTATTGGTTGTTTGATATTATTGATAATAAAAGTGTCATATATATATTTTCCAAGTGAGTCCAATGTTTGCTCAATTATATGTATGTATGTGTTGAGGCTATTAGTACACTCAGGTTACCTTTATAAAATATACCTTCATTTTACATTTGAAAGATCTGATTTAGAATGCTAAGAACATGCAAACTTTCTGATATATAAGCCATCTCTCTCTCCCTTCTCTTCTTCTTCACATAGTCAGTCTCAACTTCTTCCCACATCTGATTGGTCAGTTCCATCTTATGGAAGATATGTGGATGCTGAATTTCTTCTAAGCTTTTGAGCCCAGGCAGCACATTTATGAACTTAGATCTGGAGTCCACTGATTCAAAATGGCCCAGATTAGAAGAAACTGTACACACACACACACACACAAGCCTGAAGACAGATACCTAATACTTCATCACATTTACTGTATGAGTAGACAGATAATATTTACATCAGAAGCACACAGTGACCAGCTATTTTTGCTCCTAGAGTATCTCTGAGTTTCATATTTCATGACATATTTTAGGAATTCCATCTACAGAGAAAGATGCCTATTTATTTTCTTTTTGTTTGACATTTACAGGATTTCCACTGATTCCTGCTTGTATACATGCTGTTGCCAGAAGCTTATATTACAATGACAAGTAAGATAATCTCTCTTTTTGATTTCAATTGGAAATAATTACAATGAAAATCTTCAACATAATTTCCCTGCTTTTTCCCTTAGCTGCTGGATCAGTTCTGATACCCATCTCCTCTACATTATCCATGGCCCAATTTGTGCTGCTTTATTGGTACGTAATTAAAATGCTCCTTTTTTCATCATTGTTCATAGTTCAACTTTATTTCCTGAAACATCTGGCCTATGGTATCCTTCAGGATCTCAGTAGACATAGACAGCATACTCACAGTGTTTGATTGAAGAGGGTTAAAGGAAGGTGTTATATTTGAAGTGTTGGCAGGAAGAGGAAAGGAACTAATTCATAAGGGACGGTGAGACACCAGGCACCAACAGTGGGAAGCTGTTATCATGGATAGACTTTAAGAGGGGGTTGGGTGAGTGCTAGGAGGGGTAGCCCAACAAGAGGTCTGGCCTTGGGTAGAGGAACACAGCTACTGTCAAAACCACAGCCTGACAGGGAAAAAGGAGAAAGAAATACTCAAACTTCTCTCTTTTCCCATGCTCTGATCTCTTGGATCCTCCCATTGGCCAAACGCAGCAAATGCCAAGGGTAAAAAAGCCTTGTGATGATGCAGTCCTCAGACATGCCTCAGAGTCTGCTGGGGCGCAGAGCAGAGAAGGGCAGAGGATGGATCTAGTGAGTGGGGATGGCAAACAGGAAAAACCACACACCTGTGATGGTAATAAGACTAATATCCCCGTAAAGAAAAGACTTTAATTTGGAAAAAGAAACTATTGCTTAAACTGTTGTTTTATTATAATGATCAGCACTTAATCCAAGTGCACGAATTGGACATTTTTAAGTGTGGTTGCAGGAAAACAGAAGTCAAATTCAGTGCTTTTATTACATTGTTTCAATGGGGAAATAAATTAATCTAAATTAACATGCCTTCTCTCATAGAGCATTAGAGACCAGATTGCAATTACAGTCTTTAAGACTGTAACTATAGCTGATATTTAATTATATATAAAAAGATGAAGGGGGCACATTTCTCAGCCAAAATACAAAGCTTCCTAACCCTTCTTTTCAGATCCTTTTTTTAGAGAAATATTCTATTATTTTACTACATTTTCTAGCTGCAATTTAGTATGTGGTTATGCACTATTCAAGCTATTCTCAAGTGTATCACTGTTATTTTCAAAAGTTTGCCATAATTAAGAGGGTAAATTTTAGAAGCTGATTGCCTGGGTTTGAATTCTTCTACCTCTTACTTGCTATGTGACCTTATGCAATTAAACTCATCACTCTGGGCCTCAAGTCCCTTATTTGCAAAACAGAGAATGTAATTACAGATACTTCTAATTTTTTTTAACAAGAAATTAAATGAGTTAATACATAAAGAGTGCTTAGCCTGGCATGTATAAATCATGGAGTAAGTGTCAAATTTCTGGTTTGTGCTTGGCTACAGAAGACAGCCAGTTCAAAAAATCAACACATGAAATTTATTATTATATCTCATGGAAATTTTAATGTACCTTAGTGCAGACTTAATGAAAATTTCAGAGGCAGAAGCATTTCCTTCCCTTGCTACTTGCACATACTAGGAACATGTATAACACATTGTTTAAGCTATATCCTGAGAAGTCCTAGCTTTGTATTCTTGGAAAGAACCAGCATTGAAACCTAGCTCTACCATTGCTGGTTGTGTTTCTCAGGGCAAGTTCTGTTTTGTTTTGTTTTGAGCCTCTCTATGCCTTTGTTTTCTCATCTATGACTATGCAGTAATAAGAATAAATACCTCATAGGGTGTTGTAAGGATTGAGATGTATCCTGTTAAGCAATTAACACAGTGCCTAGAATATAATAAACTCTCAAAAAATGCTTTTAAAAGATTCTTCACTTATAATTTCTACATGATACCATGATTCTGTTTTGAGGAAAATACAAAGAAATTAAGATTCTTTTTTTGGGCCATCCAGAAGCTTACAGAACAAATACAAGGCAAAATTTTATTATAAGAGATCTGGCTCTAGAGAGGGGTATGTGATTCAGAGTCCTAAATCAGAGAGGTTCAGGAAATAAGTAAAAGCACCTAACAAATGAAAAATATAACAGCAATTAACACAATCCTTGGAAGAGCCTGTCCACAACAACTTTGGGAGGGAAGAGTAGATGGTGCAGTTAGGATAAAATATCACATAGGAATATAGCCCATCAAGCTGCTCAGTAAGAAAGGAAGTGAAAATCCACATTATTTGCAGAAAGCTTTTTCCATTTTTCTGGCCTAACCAAAGATTAGGAACCTATTTTTCTAACAGGGTAATATGATCTGTCCTTGCTTAAGCTCTAGGGCTCCTCACTGGTCCTGGCCAATTCCAAGGTCTTGGGAGGGGCTCTAGCAATTTTTTATATGGTCACATATTTTTGTACAATTTTTATAAATGAAGAGATTTCAACCACAATCAGTTTCTTTCCACTCAGACTTCCTCTGTCCCATATTCCCTCGAGCAGGGTGGTATTGGAGTGTCTACAGCACTTTTGAGATCTTGCTAAGGGGAAGTTGAGAGGGGATACGGTTAATTTGTGTTTAGTGAGAGATGTTTAGGTCACTTCAGTGAGCAGTTAAGTGATTGCTGGCTAATCTAGTAGAGGAATGGCTTCCAGGAATCCTGCTGCCACTGGGTTGATTCACAGGGCTTCCTGCCATGACCCTAGGTGGTATCATGATGTGAAAATGTCCTGTTGTACCTACGACCATCTATGTGAACTTTATGGGTATTGGAGTAAAAACAAGTTTCTTCTCTTTTCCTTACCTAGTTTTTCTCTAAGATAGATGAGATTCAGATGTAATTCATCTGAAATTCACTATTCTTGTTCTATTTGTATTTAAAATAAATGGAAGTATTTGCAGAAAATAAAGTAGGATGACTTTCTAGTTTCTAGGTTCACATTTTAAATCAGACTTGCCATTTGGAGAAGCACTTTGCATTTAGAAATTTTTATATAATGGGCATTTAAATTGCAACATTTATAGTGATTTTTATAATTTATGATTTTTGCATATTAGGATTATAAAATATTCTAAATTCTAAATTTATAAGCAGATAAAATGGCATTATTACTTTTTATTCAATGGGCTGGTAGTAATTTCCACTTAGTCAAAACTTTTAAAACAGTAATGAATGCTTGGGAAGGGAAAACAGTAGGATGGGTGGAATAACAGCTGATGTGTTGATTCATCATGTTTCATTCTTACACCTGTTGCAATAGCTTATTCTGCTTTTGTCTTTAGCAGACAGTCCTGTGTCTGTAACCATGTTACTTTTCATAGATGTGTTTCCATCAGGATTATAGTTAGCTGTTTATTTTTGAAGCATATGTTCCATTGAATTCTCTAAAAGAATAGTAGAATATTTTTATGCCCAGTTATTTTCATAACACATGCCTTAAATCAGCAAATGTATGTTATTTTTTCATTGCTTTCTACATTAAATGAGATGCTACCATTATTTTTCTGATTAAAGTATGTGGATATAAATTGCATAATAGTACACAGTTTGAAATTTTTACATTATTAAACAAAACACAGATGCTAGAAGTCAGGGTGAGAAAAAAGGAAAGAGAACAGCATAGGAGAATAAGAGCCCGAAGGGACTTTTCTGGGGCTATTGTCCATAATTCTGTAGAAGGCGTAAGGAATAGGCATAGAGGATATAGACAAAAGTAACAGATATTGACATGGATAAAGATAAGAAAGAGAGAACGTAGTATTCAGGAAGAGAGAGAGAAATGTATTTCAATAGAACTCTGTTCATTTCTTGAACACTATATATATATTTTTCACATCTTTATTGGAGTATAATTGCTTTACAATGCTGTATTAGTTTCTGCTGTACAACAAAGTGAATCAGCTCTATATATATACATATATCCCCACATCCCCTCCCTCTTGAGCCTCCCCCCCACCCTCCCTATCCTACCCCTCTAGGTTGTCACAAAGCATCGAGTTGATCTCCCTGTGCTACGCAGTAGCTTCTCACTAGCCATCCATTTTACATTTGGTAGTGCATATATGTCAATGCTACTTTCTCACTTCGTCCCTGTTTCCCCTTGCCCCTGTGTCCTCAAGTCCATTCTCTACGTCTGCGTCTTTATTCCCTCCCTGCCACTAAGTTCACCAGTGCTGTTTTTTTAGATTCCATATATATGCATTAGCATAAGGTATTTGTTTTTCTCTTCCTGACTTACTTGACTCTGTATGACAGACTCTAGGTCCATCTACCTCACTACAAATAACTCAATTGCATTTCTTTTTATGGCTGAGTAATATTTCATTGTATATGTGTGTCACATCTTCTTTATCCATTCATCTGTCCATAGACATTTAGGTTGCTTCCATGTCCTGCTACTGTTAAATAGTGCTGCAACAAACATTGTGGTACATGTGTCTTTTTGAATTATGGTTTTCTCAGGGTATATGCCCAGTAGTGGGATTGTTGGGTCATATGGTAATTCTATTTTTAGTTTATTAAGGAAGCTCCATACTGTTCTCCATAGTGGCTGTATCAATCTACGTTCCTGCAAACAGTGCAGGAGTGTTCCTTTTTCTCCACACCCTCTCCAGCATTTATTGTTTCTAGATTTTTTGATGATGGCCGTTCTGACCGGTGTGAGGTGATACCTCATTGTGGTTTTGATTTGCATTTCTCTAATTATTAGTGATGTGGAGCATCTTTTCATGTGTTTGTTGGCAATCTGTATGTCTTCTTTGGAGAAAGCTTTATTTAGGTCTTCCACCCATTTTTGGATTGGGTTGTTTGTTTTTTTGATATTGAGCTGTATGAGCTGCTTGTATATTTTGGAGATTAATGCTTTGTCAGTTGCTTCATTTGCAAATATTTTCTCCCATTCTGAGGGTTGTCTTTTAGTCTTGTTTATGGTTTCCTCTGCTGTGCAAGAGATTTTAAGTTTCATTTGGTCCCATTTGTTTATTTTTGTTTCTATTTCCATTTCTCTAGGAGGTGGGTCAAAAGGGATCGTGCTGTGATTTATGTCATAGAGTGTTCTGCCTATGTTTTCCTCTAAGAGTTTGATAGTGTCTGGCCTTACATTTAGGTCTTTTATTTGTTTGTTTGTTTGTTTGGTTTTTTGCGGTACGCATGCCTCTCACTGTTGTGGCCTCTCCCGTTGCGGAGCACAGGCTCCGGACGTGCAGGCTCAGCGGCCATGGCTCACGGGCCCAGCCGCTCCGCGGCATGTGGGATCTTCCCAGACCGGGGCACAAACCCGTGTCTGCTGCATCGGCAGGCGGACTCTCAACCACTGCGCCACCAGGGAAGCCCACATTTAGGTCTTTAATCTATTTTATTTTTGTGTATGGTGTTAGGAAGTGTTCTAATTTCATTCTTTTACATGTAGCTGTCCAGTTTTCCCAGCACCATTTATTGAAGAGGCTATCTTTACTCCACCGTATATTCTTGCCTTCTTTGTCAAAGATAAGGTGACCATATGTGCATTGGTTCATCTCTGGACTTTCTATCCCTGAACACTATATTTTTAAAGTTTCATGTCTCCCTTTCAAAGAGAATGATTTGTTTTGGGGAAAGTTGTAAACTCATAGTAAGTTTATAATTACAGAAAGTAATTGACAGAAGGCCTTGTTGGGTGCCAAATTTTTTTATATCTAGGATGATCTAGGTTGAATATCAACTGGTTCCAATATGTGATTCAGCCTCCTCATAAGGATAAAGAGGATTATATTACTATCATGGGGAGCTGTGAGGATTGTTGTTACACACATACACATACAAATAATGCAGGAAGGATAAACCAAAAAGATGAAAATGGTTATTATGGTATAATACATATTTGGTAGGTACCTAGTATGAACACTAATACAGAGTAGACACTTAAAATAATTAGCCTTTGCTACAAACAATTATTTCCTTTCTTTGGGCTGAAAATGTTCAGAAGCTTTGGTTTTTTTAATCATAGCAAAATTTTAAAATTTTGCATAAGAAAATGAACTAAGCAAAACAATCAGATATTACTTAGCTGAAGGTGGTCCACAATAATTCCACCATAAATTTATTTTTTAAAATCTAAGCCTATTAAGATTGATGTACTTTTTAAATTAATAAATCACAATTCCATATCCAAAGGAAACAAGAACACTATGTTAAAGAGATATCTGCACCCCATGTTCATAGCAGCATTATCCACAATAGCTAAGACATGGAAACAACTTAAGAAGTTATGGTATTTATACACACACACACACACACACACACACACCACAATGGAATACTATTTAGCCATAAAAAATAAGGAAATCCTGCCACTTGAGACAACTTGGATGGGCATTATGCTAAGTGAAATAAGTCAGACAGGGAAAGACAAATATTGTATGATCTCACTTATATGTGGAATCTAAACAAATAAACAAACAAACTCATAGAAAGAAGAGAACATATTTGCGGTTACCAGAGGCAGGGCATGGAGGAGGAGGAATTGTAGGAAGGTGGTTAAAAGACAGAAACTTCCACGTTTAAGATAAATGAGTATGAGGGATGTGATGTACAACATGATGATTATAGTTAACACTGCTCTATGATATACATGAAAGTTGCTGAGAGTAAATTCTAAGAGTTCTCATCATAAGGTAAAATATATACAATCTTTGGTATTTCTATGAGATGATCGATGTTAGCTAAATTTATTGTGATGATCATTTCACAATATATGTAAGTTAAATCATGCTATGCAACCTAAACTTATATAGTGTCACTTATGTCTCAGTAAAACTGGGAAACATGAAAAAATTCAGTAGCAGAAATACAAATTAATATTTAGGCAAATATTCTCATCAATAGAACATATTCTTGTGTACTGAAAATATTCTAAGATTCATAAAAGATCCTTCAATAATGATTCTTAATATTAAATATGAAATAATTTCCATATGCCATTTTATTTTCTTTTAGGTGAATCTTTTTTTCCTATTAAATATTGTACGTGTTCTTATCACCAAGTTAAAAGTTACTCACCAAGCAGAATCCAATCTCTACATGAAAGCTGTGAGAGCTACGCTTATCCTGGTGCCATTACTTGGCATTGAATTTGTACTGTTTCCATGGCGACCTGAAGGAAGGATTGCAGAGGAGGTATATGATTACATCATGCACATCCTCATGCACTATCAGGTATGGTGTTCTTGCATCAGGAAGGCAGCTTGTGAAATTTGGTTTTAAATTTACATATAGCTTTGGTTTTATTTTTAACTATATGTGCATCAAGTTGGTTACAAATAATGTATCTTTTCCATTTGGAATCAGATAATTCTATTTTTCTTTTACAGGGTCTTTTGGTATCTACAATTTTCTGCTTCTTTAATGGAGAGGTATGGTGATTGATTTTATTCCTCTTATCATTTTGTATTTGCAATACTTTTTTACTTTAAGAAATTAGACAGAATTATAAATTCCCTAAGAACAAGTATTTCAAATTCCATTTCTGTCAGGAAAAAGAACCATGGAATCTCTTTTACTAGATGTAACTCTCCTTCCCAAAAGCTCAGGTCATACTGGAGTTCAAGGCTGGGGCAAATTCAGCCTCACTTTAAAATATTCCATCAATGACTTTTATTCATCTCGTCTTTCGACCTACCTCTTGAACTAATCCTACTAATTCTGGACTTTGTCCTAGGTACAATGTTAGGCAATCCTTATCCTCATAGAACATACACTCAAATAAAATTGGGTCATTTTTATTTTCCCCCTTTCTCTGGGTTTTTTTTTCTCCTGGGAAGAGCTGCAGTGGGTTAGGAAACAGAAGAGCCCTCTGATTTGTAACATGGAAATGTGCTTTTGGATATTTCAAGATTTTTATCCAATATTTTTTTTTCTAATTGGGAAGTTTCAGGCATCTTAGAAACTGGTACCATATTTCTTATGCATATCAATTGGGCTATAACTCAGTGGTTTGAGCTATATTGATTTAGTTCTTTATAAGATTTTAATCTACTTGACAAAATTTAACCTGTTGGAGGATTTTGGCAAAATTCAATAAAGTTTAGAAATTCAGACAGCAACTAATGAAACATATATTTGGTAATGGTGAAGCTTATCACAAAGCTTCAGATGGGCAACACATGGAACCAGTCGTCATAACTTTATAAGAACCATTTCTATACAACTAATCAATGTTGGAAATCATGTACATGTCATGAAAAACTATAAAATATTGTTTTCCCTTGTTTATGTAATATTTTAATTCTTTCTCTTAGCATACAATAAAATTTCATATTTGATTTCTTAATCAATTTTAAAATATAGATATTTATTTTATATATTTATTTATAATGGCATATAGAACTATCAAACATGGTAGACTATATTTCATATCTTTGAGTGGTGTCTCCATGATTCTTCTGCTGTATCGAGGACAAGAGTGACTTTTTCTGAAGTCAGTGAGAAGTAGGGACAGAGAATGCAATTAGGAAGAATAGATACATCATCTGTTTTGATAATAAAATTCAATTAGCATTTATTATATAACTCTATAAATTAATTATTGTATAAACTGAATTAGACAATCCAATTTCTGCCTACATAGGACTTTACAGTTAAATATAGATGAGAAAGCTACAGACAATATGCCATAAAGCATGTATGAAATAAGATACACGTTTGCATCTGCAGAAACAGATTTGATTTTTATAAAGGGTATTTTTTAAATGTACAAATTATAACCACTAGTAAAATATTTTGTGATGGAAGGCAGTGTAGAATAAAGGCGCTGACACAGTAATGCATTTAAACCCAAAGATGCCTTTTTGTTCCTGGCTGTAACATCTTGGGAAATATTCTGAACTTCCAGAGGTCTCAGTGTGTACTTTTATTAAAGGGAAATAAAAGCAAGTTCTTTACACAAATCTCACAGAGATTAATGTAAACTAGGAATATAAAGTTTTTAGCACCATGCCCCACCCACAGTAGATACTCAGTACATTATAGATTCCTTTTTAGATTTGTCAAATCGCTCATTTACAAAAATATATGTACAAATGGTAACATTAATCATATCGGAATCAAATCTCAAATTGGCCCTTATATTTAGAAAAAGTGCCCAGGGAATATCTAAATTAATGCCTAACACTCTTATTGCACTCTACCTGTGTAAGGAAAAGAGACACAGGCCTTGATCTTTTGCCATGTTCTAAAATTGAGAAAACTTTGGCACTGGAAAATTACAATAAAAAATCTTTGAGCCAACTTGTTACCAAATCCTTCAGCATCTCACAACATCTCCAATATTTGTCCCCTTGTCTTCATCTCTAGATACAATCCCTGTTTGTGTATGATTCATTTCTCATCTTAAGAAATACTATAATGCTTCCTTTTTTTGTCTCTTTGCCTCTAGTTTTTCCCACTCTCATAACATGAAGACACAGCTGCCAAACCCATTTTGTGTGGTTCCAACTATGTCATGTACTTCTTGAAATCATTTGCTCAGGCTTAGTTTCCTTCTTGCTTTCCACGTCAGGTCAAAGAGCTTGCCTTTATCTTAATATCTCCATTTATTTTTTATTCTCACATTTTATTTTTATTTATTAGCCAAAATATTCCTAGTTGCATTTCTCACTAGTTAAATAACTGTGGCTTGACAAGTACTCAGGTCACTTTCATCTCATCTCTAGTCCTCTTAGTCAAAACAATGTGCACTGTTAGCATAAACCAGGGACTCTAGACATCAGAAGGGCCCTCCCTAGTTTCACGGGTATCTTTAACAACACCTGAGAGTAGATATTTTTACAACGTGAACAAAAAGATTTGTTGAGAATAACCAAACTCACATCCTGTAATGAGAAGTAGGTAGAATTTTTATATACAGCTCTATTAAACACCTTTTAATTGATTTAGGTTAAGCAGTGTAGAGTTGGTTTCTTATCAGGTACTAATGGTCATATAAACCCATATTCTTTATATTATACAAAATTATATATTGCAATGTTATATTCTAAAAAGTTGGCCTTACTATTTATATAACACTTATGCGTAAATTAATGAAAACACTTTCATATCTTTAATAACATCAGGCAGGCTCTCTTGCCATCCAATGGCAATTTCCCTTTTTATCTTTCCCCATTACATTCTTCTCATTGTAAGTTTACTGAGAGTGGCCACTTTAATGTTCTGTTAATCAGGTGTGATGTTGTGTTAGAGAAAGCAGATGAAAAAACATAACATCCTTATAGAGAGTCCCATAAACAAACAGATGTCTACAAGGCCTATGGGTCTTTAATTACCTTTATATTTAGCTTCAGTAAATAAGTCAGGAAATTGGCTTTCCATGGTTTTTCTGACGATTTAGTTGCAAGGAAGAAATAGGGTGATGATCTTAATCAAAGTAGATATTTCAAGAGCAAACAGTCATACATTTCAAAGCCATTTTCGCTTTTAGAATTGAATTTAAGCTTTCCTTGTTAAGACTATAAGTACTACTCTCATAGCTAAAATATTTCTTCATGTCAGCTTCTTCCCAACATTTATGTAGAATCTTTTGTACAAAGCTACATTCCACCTCCTTTCAAACAGAAACTATATAGCACATGGATTCAATCAGTCCAGCTTTTAGTAACAAAGTGAGAAGTTAATTAAGCATAAAAATCAGGATCAAAAACAACTCCCATTAGAAATACCTAGATAATTGGCCAAATGTCATTTTTGTTTTAAATCTCTGAATATTTATTTAAAAGTCATACTCTAAAGCCATTCCATTTGTCATTTGCTTATATTCTTGAAGATATTACATATGCAGATGGTATTTTTTAATTACCTTAATTTAAATATGTTATTTGGAGAACTTAGAAATACATCACTAAACCATGAGAGGAATAAAGTATAATTTTTATAAGATAAATGTATTCATTTTCCTATAAATGCTGTTATTTCAAAGAAAATTTATATGAATAAAAATTATTTCCTTCAGATATAGTTGCCATATGTAAAGAAGTAAGCTTGAAATTCCTGAAGTTCTGAATTTCATATTAATAAAACAATGTATGGCATTCCTAACTACATAATTTTTGAATTATAGAGTAGGGAGACGCCTCTCCCTGCTGTGGCCTCTCCCGCTGCGGAGCACAGGCTCTGGACGCGCAGGCTCAGCGGCCATGGCTCACGGGCCTAGCCGCTCCGTGGCATGTGGGATCTTCCCGGAATGGGGCACGAATCCGTGTCCCCTGCATCGGCAGGCGGACTCTCAACCACTGCGCCACCAGGGAAGCCCCTCCTGGAATTTCTAATAACTCATTCTGAATTCTTACTAAAGAAACTGATTGACCTTATATTTGTTTGTTTTGTTTTTCTACATGTTAAAATATGAAATGAGACAGTAAAACTTTGTGTTCATTTTAAGCGACAGATTAGAGGAGACTAACAGGACCTTAAAGTATCCCACAGAGCTGCAGACATCCTGGGAATACCTATTCGCTATAGATTGTTTGTAATTTGGAGAAGAGATAAGAAAATGAAAAGACTTAAATAAGCAGCCCTATTTTAAAGTTTAATATTGCTATGTACACATGAATGTAATGAATAAAAAGTTGAGGAATTTATGTAATTCGTAGAAAGTTAAACAATATTGTATGAGTATGTTTGTAGGACATGAACTACTAGAAAGTTGTTTTTGGATGCTCAGATTCCCTTTGGGGAAACAATCAAAGGGTCAAAGAGCAGTAGAGATTTGGGGAAGACAATTCAAAGTTATACATGCTCTGCAAAGACACAGATCAGGTCACAGCATGTGGCTAATACATTCTTAACCTAGAAGCAGACAGGAAATGTACAGGTGATCGAGTTGGAGATGCATTTGATATTCTCATTTATGCTCACTGACTCAATATGAAGAAAATCATCTGTGTCTTATGTTCAGTTAAGACCAAAATCTTTGTATATGACCTACCTAGTTCTCATCTCTATCCCCAAGCAGAAAAGATAGAAGAGTCATTAAACTTCAAATTTATCCAGACAGGGGGGTATCTAAATACACAAAAGTGGAGTGGTGACATTCCTAAACTTTTTTTTCCCACAATACTCATCCCATTATATGTTCAGTGCTGTAATTATCTGTTCAACACTTTCTTCCCTCTGGGGGTAAGCTCCATGAGGGCAAAAACCCTGATCTTTTTTTTCCAGAATGTAGCTCAATACCTGGCACATGCTAATCACAGTAAAATGTTGTTGCTGCTGCTGTTGATGATGATGGTGATAATTATTTATATTCCCTGTATCCCTGTTTTTAAATCTTTTTTCTCTCTTCTTTTATATTTCACTAATTATCTCATTCTTTTAATAAAAATATTGATACAAAACTAAATGTTGCACATGCCAACTTGTAAGTGAGGGTATAGATTAACTATCTGACAGCAAGACATTCATGTGCATTTTTAGAGCTTCAAAGAGAAGGCATAGAAAGAGAAATATGAAGTTTTCTGTAGTCTGTACTAAAGTATAGAGTAATTGCAAAGATTTCCTAATATAAAGATAGTTTACTCAATTTCATTTTTTAATTAAGAAAATAAAGTAATATTATTCACTCAATATCAATGCTTTTTTTAAAAAAAGCTTTTGTACATAACTTATTTTATTGTATTATTAAATACATTATCTTCATTTCATTTATGAATTGCTCTTACCCTTTCTGTTTCTTTTTGTTTTATAGGTTCAAGCAATTCTGAGAAGAAACTGGAATCAATATAAAATCCAATTTGGAAACAGCTTTTCCCACTCAGATGCTCTCCGTAGTGCATCTTACACAGTGTCAACAATCAGTGATGGTGCAGGTTACAGTCATGACTGTCCAACTGAACACTTAAATGGAAAAAGCATCCACGATATTGAAAACGTTGTCATAAAACCGGAAAAGTTATATGACTGATAATAGAGCGTGTATTGCTGAACTATTTTGTTCCACTCCTAACTCAAGGACTTGGATCCATGACTTTACAACCAGAAGACTTCAATATTAAATGAATTATTTGAAGGTGACAAAGAAAACCCTCACATGAATTCAGTAGTGTGTTGATAAATGTTTCACACTAGCTCCATGGGGGAAAACAGTCCTGATTTGTAAGTTTTGCCAGTTTTTATGGTGTAAGTACTCCCACCATGGCTGATTTCAAGTTACCAACTTGACATCAGTGAATGTGGACTTGGGTAAAAATGAGCACAGTCAGTTGTAGGTTGGTGTGAGCCAGCTCTAGCACACCACTGCATGAATCCACAAATAAATAGACCATGAAAGTTCATAGACACAATGGGCACAATTCCACTCCTGTTGCCTAAAGAGACCTAGCTAAGGCCTATAGACTTGGAAAGAAAATGAGCTTTTCATTTATTTTTAAAATCTTTATCCCATATTCCCTGGTGAAGTTGATTTTTTGCCCAGAAAGTATTCTAGCCCTTTTTGTTTTTATTTTTTCAAATGGACCAGATAAAAAATTAATTATTCCTGTTTGCTTACCCTCTTCTCCTCCCAAAAAATAAATGAGCAGAATTGCTGTTGGCTACTCATTTGCTGATTCATCACAGTTATACCCCTTGTCATATCCATTTTTGAGGCTTGATGAATAGTATGTATGATACGCAATCCTACTTTGGTAACATTAGGGAGAAATCTTGGTTGATACTACAAAACATGTAGTTGACTACTTTCCCATCTTACTACACAAGTGGGAAGGAATTCGTGTCCATATACCTGTAAATAGAAACTTTGCCCCTTCCATTTCTACTTTGTGGACAAATAAGCAATTATTTTACATGAAGGAAATCAATGAAGGATTTCTTATTTTCTTAAAAGTTTGTAAAAAAATTGTGAAAAGTAAGCTTGTAAATACTCTGTTATTCTATTTTATAGTCTCAAATATATACAATCTAGGTAATTTTTTTAAAAACAAATACTTAATGTAACAATGTGTGCATGTTAATATCTGATACTGTGTCTGGGCTGATTTTATAATAAAATAGAATCTGGAATTCTTATTTGTTAACTATTTTAAAGACAACCAGATGCCAGCATCAGAAGTTTGAGAACTAAGTTTGAGAAATATCTATGATAAGATATAAAATATTTATTTAAAAAATCCTCAAGGCCATTGTTTTATTGGATATATTAGCTTTGGTGATTCATACCTTAATAATAGATATGTTTGACATATTTCCTTTTTTATTTTGATGATGAACTTTCATTCTAATCCAGAAAATTTAAATGACTCCTATAATAAATGCCAATCTGCTATTCTTATGGTTTTTACCCCGTTAAAAAGATTACTTTTCTGACTTACTATATGAAGCTTTGGAAATGCTGCAAGGCTATTTTTTAAAATTAGAGGAACACAATATATATCATATACAATGTTTTTATATTTTAATAGAGATACTATATATGATGATGCAATATAGTAAAAGACCTGAATGTATCAGTAAGGAAGAATTGTTGTCAGAACATTTATGGAATAATTAAATTAAGATGGAAGAAATCCTCGCTAATGAATTAAAGTGACATTTAAATGGGATTCATTTTTCCTAATGTCATTTTCCACTGATTTCTGAAAACCAAAATGCCTTCAATTAGTAAGTCAGTTTTGGCAGGAGAATTCATTACATCTATATGTTTTTGTTGTTGTTGCTGTGGTGTGTCAATCTGCTTAAAATGGATTAAACTAATGACTTAGTCATCATAGGTTGTTTCTTAAGCTGTCAATAGATGGTAAGTTCAGAAGTCATTTGAAATTGTCCAGGTAAATTATCTAAATTAGTAAGAATTCACTTATTAAAAGGCCTGGTCAGTAGATTTATGATTTATCTATACACATGTAAAAGCTGTATTGTTAGTTTCAGATTTACGGATTTCAAAACAAGCTTTTATAAAAAGGAACTCAGGCTGTTCTGAACTTTCTAATGCCTAAATTATACAATAATTCCTTTAAATAATCTCATATTTTAGCTATTTATTATTCAAAGACACAGATTCAAATCCTTCACTGGCACTGTTCATATATTTCAGCATTCTTCCAGACAAGCTATCAAGTCTCAACCATAAATGACAGTAGAAAATGTCAAATTATCAACGAGCATTATATTAAAAATACATTGTAACTTTCAAGTCTTTTTATTGTGCTTTTATCATATTAAGTTTAGATCAGATTTCCTTTGTGGCCAGGATTTATCTATTGTACCATCTTTAGGTGAAGACAGTCCATGATTAATCAGTGTTAATTTTGAACCCATTTTTTTTTAGAAGTAATATTTTTAAATATTAGACTTCTCTGAAACTGAAGTACTAATAATTAAGATCTCCTTTGTATCTTACTCATATAAAAAAGTAAAATCAATACTGTTTAAAAGCAAACTTCCTTGGTATCTAAAAACTTATTTGGGGAATTTCTAACTTTTAAAATGCAAATCTGCTGCTTTTCTGAAAGTATTTGTGAAAGTCATTTTAATTTCTAAACAATTCTAGTCTGTCATTTTTTTTTAATTTCTAAAGTTATTTAGTGCATTTATTCATAAAATATTCATTCTGGAATTTAGTGTTTGTTCAAATGTAATCCAATGTACATAGAAGTAGTGGTAGCTATAGTGCTGTATTTATTGCTTGATAATGTTTTTTAAATGTGAACTTATCTAATTTTCTCTGGGTTTTAATATGCTAATAAAAACCATTTCTTTTATTTCTAAAACATACCCAAAATATTCTGATCAATTAAAATAACTCATGTTATGCTTACTTAGTGTATATCTCTATATTTTGATTGTACGAAAATATTAAAGTTATGAGCTAAAGTTGATTTTCACTCATGTTTACTGGAGTACTGAATAATCTAAATTACAAATATAATTCTTTACAGCAATCAGTGTAATACTTAAAATCGATGACTATATCACCATTACCCTCTTTGAAGTCTTCCATAAACCTGTAAATCATTCCATAAACCTGTTCGTTAAAATTATGAATTCATCTTGTAAGCTAAAAAATTCCAAATAAAGTACAGTGTACGCAAATTCCTTCCTAGGCTAAATGAAAGGAAAAGATTCCCAGAAATAGGAAAATGCACAAAGATTTGTCTCCTTTCTCCATTATATTCTACTGTATAGTTTTGTGTTGAATAGCAGAAAGAAACAGAAGGAAAAGAACTACTTAAAAATATAATTTTCTCATTTAAAGTTGTTTTTAGTGTATTATATTGGTATAGTATATTTACATATATTCAAAGATGTGTAACCATCTCCACAGTCAATTTTATTACATTTTTATGACCTCAGGAGGAAACCATGTATCCTTAGCTATCACTCTTCTATCCTCCCATCCCTGCTCCCACCCAAGCCCTAAGCAGCACTAACTTACTTTCTGTCTCAATAGACTTCCCTATTCTGGACTTTCATATGAATGGAATCATATGGAATATGATCTTTTCTGACTGACTTCTTTTACCTATAATGTTTTCACAAGTCCATAACTTGCTCCAGTTTCATTCCTTTTTATGACTAAATTATTCCACTGTATGGATTTACCACATTTTGTTTATCCATCTGTCTGTTGATGGACATCTGTGTTGTTTCCATCTTTTGGCTATTATGAATAATGCTGCTATGAACATTTGTGTACAAGGTAATTTTTTTAACATATATTTTAATTTCACTTGGTTATATACCTAGAAGTGGAAATGTTGGATCATATGTTAAATACATCTGAGGACTGCTAGACTGTTTTGCAAAACAGCTGGACCATTTCACATTCCCACTAGCAGTGTCTGAGGGTTCTGATTTCTCCACATGCTTCCCAACACTTGTTATTATGTGTCTTTTGTACTTTAGCCATCCTAGTGGGTGTGAAGTGGTTTCTTGTGGTTTTAATTTGTATTTCTTTGGTGGCTAGTGACGTTGAGCACCTTTTCATGTTTCTATCGGCCATTTGTATATTTTTGGAGAAATGTCCATTCAAATCCTTTGTTCATTTTTAAATGGATTGCTTGTATTTTATTATTGAGTTGAAAGAGTTCTCCATCTATTCCAGGTACAGGTCCCTTATCAGATATAAAATTTGCACACATTTTCTTCCATTCTGTGGGTTGTCTTGTCACTTTCTTGATGGTGTCCTTCATAGCACAACAGTCTATAATCTTGATGAAATACAATTTATCTACTTTTTTCTTTTGTTTCTTAGGCTTTTGGTGTCTTATCTAAAAATCCTTTGCCAAATTGAAGGTCATGAAGACCTACTCCTACAGTTTCTTCTAAGGAATTTACAGTTTTTGCTCTTACATTTAGATCTTTGGTCCATTTTGAGTTAAGTTTTGTATACGGTGTGAGATAAGGGGCCAAATCCATTCTTTTGCATGTGGCTCTCCATTTGTCCCAGTAATACTTGTTGAAAAAAAATATTTTCTGCATTGAAGGATATCCTTGTCTTGGTATCCTGATCAAAATCAATTGACCTTAGATTTATGGTTTTATTTCTGAAAAATTCTATTGGTCTTTGTGTCCAAACCACATATCTTGATTACTTTGCTTTGTAGTAAGTCTTGAAATCAGGTAGTGTGAGTTGTTCTGTTTTATTCTTATTTTTCACAGTTGTTTGGGCCATACTGGGTCTCTTGGAACTCCATATGCATTTTATTTTTTAATTTTTTTAATTAATTTATTTATTTTTGGCCGTGTTGGGTCTTTGTTGCTGCACACGGGCTTTCTCTAGCTGTGGCGAGCGGAGGCTACTCTTTGTTGTGGTGCATGGGCGACTCATTGCAGTGGCTTCTCTTGTTGTGGAGCACGGGTTCTAGGCACGCAGGCTTCAGTAGTTGTGGCACGTGGGCTCAGCAGTTGTGGCTCACGGGCTCTAGAGTGCAGGCTCAGTAGTTGTGGTGCATGGGCTTAGTTGCTCCGTGGCTTGTGGGGTCTTCCCGGACCAGGGCTCGAACCTGTGTCCACTGCATTGGCAGGCCAATTCTTAACCACTGTGCCACCAGGAAAGTCCTTCCATATGCATTTTAGACTGAGCTTGTCAATTTGTACAAAGAAGCCTGTTGGAATTCTGATAGGGATTACATTGAACCTGTTGATAATTGGGAGAGTATTGCCATCTTAATGTTAAATCTTCTGATTCATGAACATTAGATGACTTTACATTTACTTAAATCTTTAATTGCTTTCAATAATTTTTCTAGTTTTCAGAGTATAAGTTTTGCATTTCATTTGTTAAATTTATTCCTAAGCATTTTATTCTTTCTGATGCTATCATGAATGGAATTGTTTTGTTTTATGTTTGGATTGCTTATTGCAAGTGTATAGAAATAAAATTAACTTTTGTGTATTGATCGTATATCCTTCAACCTTGCTGAACTCATTTATTAGTTATAACATATTTTAGTGGATTCCTCATAACTTTCTACATAAAAGATCATGCCATCTGCAAATAGAGGCAGTTTTACTTCTTCCTTTTGAATATGAATGCCTTTTATTTTTTTCATGTCTAAATGTCATGGCTAGAACATTCAGTAAAATGTTGAATGGAAGCAACAAGAGCACACGTCATTGTCTTGTTCTTGATCTTAGGGAAAAGCACCCAGTCTTTCCTCCTTAAGTATGTTAATTGTGTGTTTTTTGTAGATGCCCTTTACAAAGTTGAGGAAGTTCCCTTCTATTCCTACTTTGTTAATAGATTTTACCATGAGAAGGTGTTGGATTTTGTTAAATGCTTTTTCTGCATCTATTGAGATGATCATGTGATTTTTGTTTAATATTTTATTGATATGATGTATTACATTATTTAATTTTCAGATTTTAAAACAATCTTGCATCCCTGGGATCACCTCTATTGGTCATTTTAATGTTTAATTCTTTTTATATGTCGCTAAATTCAGTTTGCTAGTACTTTGTTGAGGAACTTTGCATCCATATTCATAAGAGATTTTGGTCTGTAGTTTTCCTTTTTTGTGATGTTTTTGTCTGGTTTTGGTATCACAATAGTATCATCTTCATAGAACGATTTGGATTGTGATCCCTCCTCTTCTGTTTTTCGAAGAGTTTGTGAAGAAGAATTCCTTGAAGCATTTGTATTAAATCTTCTTCGAATGTTTGGTGAAATTCAGTGGTAAAGCCATCTGGACTTGGACCAGATAAGGGCAGTTTTTTGATTACTGATTCAATTTCTTCACTTGGTATTGTCCTATTCAGATTGCCTATTTCTCCTTGAGTCAGTTTTGGTAGTTGATATTTTTCTAGGACTGTGTCCATCTCATCTACTTTGTCTAATTTGTTAACCATAGAGTATTGAACAATCATTAAGGTCACAAACTGATTTTTGGCTGGAAATTTTATAAGGAATCTTGGACTGGATTTTTTAAAACCTGTGGTGTTTTTTTTTTTTGCCATCTTGGGACTAATAAATCACACCAAAAAAAAAAAAAAAGTCTCTATGCCAGATTTCACCTGCTGTGTCTATAAATTTGAGTGAATTCCATTTTTCTCAAGGTCCCCCAAATGTGACATAGTTCCTAGCATGCTAGGAATTGACCATCCTTACCACCTATAAGCCTGGGTGGGACCTGTAAATCAAGCACAAAGCCAGTTTTCCTAGGAAGGTTTAATAGTCATTGGCTCCATAAGAATAGTCACCCTTTCTTCCCCAAATGACCATAATTTAATGACCATCATTCTCAAAAATGACACTCCTGGTTAAGGCCTTTAGTACACAATCTATTTGTCCTATTACATACTGGTAGGAAGGAGGATTCATTCTTACTGAACCTATTCAAATAACTATATTATCATAAAAAGTTAGAATACTTAAGTTTTTTTTCTAAAATTCTTGGGAATCAGTTAGAATCTATTATTTTTAAATGTTTTATTTCAGTTTAAAAACAATATTTATAATATTATTTTGGGTTAGATATCTGAAAATGAAAGATAAAAGGTTTACTGCTAATATCCAGAAAATAGAATGCTGAAACAAAATATTAAAAATATTCCATACAAATAACAATAAAAATATTTTTCCTTATCAGTTCTTTCAATTCTGTGAAATTAATTCTTGGTCTGGTGGATCTCACATTAGCAATGTCACTAAGATGTCTCTTGTGCAATTTAAAAAGTTCTCAGAATCCTGGTTCACTCCACTTGGTATGGTCTGAAAGTTTGTGGTGCACTGACATTTTGGCCTTAACCAAAATAAAGCTGAGAATTTCATTAATTTTTTGGCAACATAAGCATTATTAGTGACATTGGCAAAGGTAGTTTCAGTGGAGTTTTTGAGACAAAATCTTGATTACAGTGGGTTCCAGAGAAATGGATTATCGTAAAATACTTTTTTGAACAAAATAAAAAATAGAAAACATGACATAAAAATAGTATGGCAGAATCAAATCCAATGCATCTAGGGCTTAACTTACATATTAACAGATTTTCAACTTGGATCACAAGCAAAACCATATCTTTGAGGTAGACAAAAGACAAACCTAAAAACCTTGAAAATACAAGGATCAGCAAGGGTAGGATATCAGGGAAATCAAACAAACGAGAAAGCAATGGTCCTGATCTTAATATCAGTCAGGGAGGAATTTAGGTTTTTTAATAAGGCATCATTTGGGGAAAATAAATGTACTTTATAATGCTAAAGAGTACAAGTCCCAAAGAAAGCATAACACATATGAATACCTGTGAAGTTATGAATATATAGAAGAAATTACAGGAGGCATAAGGAGAACTAGACAAAAACACAAAAGTAGTAGCAGACTTTAATTTATCTCTCTCAACAATGATAAAGTAGACAAAAATATCAGGAAAAAAACCCAAAAGACATAATTAACATATTTAGAAAAGTAAACCTTTCAAACTACTTTTATAAAGTGAGAATATCATCGAATTCAAAATATGATATTGCACCAAAGTAGTACAATTAATATCTTATGAATATTGGTAGATAAAATACTAAAGTAAAATATTGGCAAACAGAATTCAATGCTTATTAAAGATCTTTCACAACCAAGCAAGATATATTTCAGGAATGCAAGGACGAATCAATATTTAGAAATCTATTAACTTAATACACCATAGTAAAGCAGTAAGGAGAAAAATATCAAATAATCATCTTCAATGAGAGTGGAGAAGCATTTGACAAAATTGAATTTATACTTAATTTTTTAAAATAAAAATAAATAAGGAATTTATATACACACACTTCATTTACATGACAAAAGATACCTCAGCCCCCAAATCATCACCATGTTAATAGAAAAATACTGGAAGCTTTGTCCCTAGAGTCAGGATCAAGATGTAAATGCTTACATATAACCACCATTATTTAGTATCCAGCTAAATGAACCAGCCAATGTAATTTGACAATGCAAAACAAAATAAAATTAAGCAAAATAGAGGTAAAAAATATGGAAAGGAGCAGAAAACTATCAAGATTTTCTGATGATAGATACAGACACACCTGGAATGTTAATCTAAGCAGTAAGAGAATTCAGAAATTTAGGAACATACAAAGTAAATGTGCAAAACTCAGTATTTTCCGTATATACATATACCAACCAGGTAGAATATGCAGTGGGAAAAAAAGGAGCAAATGCTATTTGTAATGGCATCAAGAGAAATAAAACATATAGGAAAAAAATAAGCAAGAAATGAATGAAATACATTTTAAACACTACTATGGTCACAACAGAGGACATCACTACGTGGAAAGGCACCATGTTCTTAAATAGGAAGATCATCGTAAAGATGTAATTTGGCCCCTAAATAAATTATAAAGTATTTATGATCTAAATAATAATAGTAGGTAGTTATTTTGAAATCAGATGTGCTGATTCTAAATTTCATATACAGTCATCCTTTGGTATTCTTGGGGGATTAGTTCCAGGGCACTCCTCCTCCCTGCCAATACCAAAATCTGCAGAGGCTCAAGTCCCTTATATAAAAAAAGCATAGTATTTATATATAACCTATGCACATCCTGTATACGTGTCTAGATTACTTATAATATCTAATACAATGTAAATACTATATAAATAGTAAATACAATGTAAATGCTATGTAAATAGTTGCTGGGTGGGTGGCAAATCCAAGTTTTGCTTTTTGGAACTTTCTAGAATTTTTTTTTCATCTGAGGTTGGTTGAATCTGCAGATACAGAACCCTTGGATATAGAGGGTGGACTGTAGGGTAATAAAAATAAATAGTCATGAAGATTCTAAATAACAGTGGTTAGGAGATAAGCCCTAACAGATGTTATGAAACACAATTAAAACAGTGGTAACGGTACATGATTAGAACAGAGAGAACAGGAGGAGGGGAAGTGTGTATACAGACTACTCTTTGGAGCAGAAAACAGTAATCAGAATGGGGAGTGGAATGACATTATCACTCAGAGAGTCATTAATTCTTGTCCTTTCCCACTTTCCCTTCTTTAAAAATGTGCCAACTCTGGAATACCAGATGTAAGAAATGGGCATAACTGGTAGTGGTTTCTCCCTTGGCTTTAAAATGCCAAACTCATTGAAACTATTACCCATTAAGTATAAAAGTCTGTAGAAAAAGCCATCTTCCTCATTAATTTTTGCCTGGGAAAAAAGTGGAGATGCTAGTTGTTTGTTTGTTCAAGTTACAGTTATAAGCATATAATTTCAGTGATTTCATAGATTCATGGATGCTGAACTACATCTGTGGATGACCTAGGAGTACTTAAACCTTAAGTAAATCCCTTTGGCCTACATTTTCAGCAAAGTTGAATAGTTATTCTTTTGTTTCTAAATTCCATCTACAATCTCTTCCCTCAGACTCCAGCTAGAAGGCATTTCTCAGGCCTTCTGAAAGCTCAAATATCTTCACCATACAATTTTGTTTTAAGGTATTTCTTAAATAATTTTGCTATTTCAATTTGTCCTTTACATTTTAACTTTCCTTTGACCTTTTTCTCTTTATCTTATCTCAGGGTATATATTATATTCCAACCATTATTGTCATAAATTTTCTGTAAACTCATTTATATATTTAAACCCTAGCCTCTTACTGCTTGTTGCATGTCTTAGTCTGGTCAGTTTCCAAAACAAAAATACCATAGACTGGGTGGTTTAATCAACAGAAAGTTATTTCTCACAGTACTGGAGAGAAAGCCCAAGTTCAAGGTGCCAAGATTAAAGTTTAATTTTGAGTCCTCTTCTCTTAACTTGTAGGCAGCTGCCATCTGGCTGTGTGCTCATATGACCTCTTCTTTGGGCATGTGGAGAGAGTAAGCTACTTGGTGTCTCTTCTTATAGGTACACTAATCTTATTTTTTCAGGGCCCCACCTTTATGATCTCATTTAACCTTAATTGCTTCCTTAGAAGCTCCATCTCCAAATACAGCCACACTGGGGGTTAGGGCTTCAACATATGAATTTGAGAGGGATGCAAACATTCAATGCATAACACGTCATTATTTCATTACAAGTTCTCTGTGTACAACCTATTATCTCATAATAAAGCAAACAAAACATAACAAAAAACTAAAATTTGCATTCCTCTTGTAAATCAGATAGTGCCCCCTTTTCTGAAATGAGTTCTGCAAAAATGTCATTGCTTAAGTCTATTTCCAGACTGTTGCTGATGGCTATCTTCTTGATCTTCTTCATAGGACAACTAGTTTCCTCACAAACTTCAAAATTCTCTCTCCTTTAAGGTTCATTTTGGTTATTTTAAACTTTTATTTCTTTGTGTTCATGTAACAAATGCAGCCAGTCATTTTTCTCTTTTGGATTCTGTGTCCAGGAAGCTCGCCCAGCTGTATCATTTTTCACTGTTACTTAGTCATACAAAGCCTGTATAAGAATGTTCTTCATCTCTGAGGATATACAAAGAGCTCTTTCTATGAAAAGAAACCTATTTGATCCAAGTCTACAAACCCAGGACAATTTTCTAGACTGCAATTTACACCCCAGTGTGTGCTCCATAAATTTAGGGTAACCATATACATTTGTTTGCTTGAGTCTAGGTTTGTTGCTTATTGTCCTGGCATCAATTACAGCTTAGCATTTGCAGTACTGGCCTCAGATCCATGAGAAAGGAGCTATGTTCTTCTCCCGGCACTTCAGAGACTCTAATTCTGGCTTTATTCTAGCTTGATCCCTTTCCATGTGACAAGGAGTTATCTGATCCAAGGAAACATGTCCACCTAAAGCTTAGCCCTTCTAACCATACCCTGAGAACCCTGGGACCCCAGAGTTTCCAGCTCCAGTGGCTTATGCTCATATCCAGGAACTGCACAGGTCTTTTGGCTGGATTCTCCTTTCGTATGATGGACCTTGCCTCTTCTGTGCCCATTCCTAGTCTCAAGAAGTAGCCATGGGATGGGTGTTTACACGGAGAAGTGAACAGAACTCAGATGCACAAGCTGAAATGAACACTTACATCCACATGAGAGGCCCCATCAGTGCAAGGAGGAACTGGGGATGGACAAAAAAGGCCCTTTTGGGGGACAGGCAACAGTTTATCCCATACCAGCATATTCCTGTATGAAACTCCAAGGATCCTAAGAATTCTGAGAAACGTAAATTTGAAATTTATCTTCTTGGGTGTTTTGAATATTTATGTGTAAAAATAGGTATAGAAAGTTACCAAATAGTGTTGTGGCTTCCTTTATATACTTGGAATATGTCACATACACAGGCTTTAATTCGTACCCTTGCCTCAGGCTCCAGATACTAGGGAAAAGCCTGAGCAATTTTCTTAGAATAAACATTTCTTAGTTTGGATAATGAATTATATGTTCCCTTATTCACTGCTACTCTAAACCTCCCCAACCCCATTTGAGAAGTACATATTAAATGGTTAAACCTTTCTTGTTTTTTCCTTTTCTTTTTTACCCACAGATGTGTTTCATGCTTTTATTATGCACACTAAAGCGTACATTTTCCCATTATTTTCAATCAGTCATAATCTAATAATTCTTCACAATAACCATGAAAACAGCTAGTTTTACTCATGTTATTCTAATAACTCTACTGATCAAATATCATACCTGCGTGGTCCTGTGAAGCATAGGCCACCTCTGAAGGTAACTAATAATCTCTGTCTTTGACTTGCTAAGTGGAATTGCAATAGGATTCCTCCAAAAGTCATGTTTCTTCTACTGATACATTTTAAACCCAGATTCACTGCTGTTCTAAAGATCATTTGAAAGTTCTTTATTTCCTGGCATTAACATAATAATAAATATCTACTGCATTCCTAAACATTGACTTAAACATCAGAGTTTGGGGGGCAGTTGTTCTTTCTCTAGAGACACTGGTTCTCACAAAGAAGCCTCTTCCTCAAAGGATCCTCCCACTCTCTCCTGCACAGAAACTGTGCAAGTTGTCCTCTTCTCTGCTTTTTTTCAACCTCCAAATGTAGATATTATGTATGATAAATAGAAACTAACAGAAAACACTGCTTTCCCTTCTCTTTCTGCTGTAAAAATGCACTCAGTTCTGTTCCATGTGAGAAAGATTTGCCCTGCCTTTTATCTTTCTTAAACTTTCCTTTTGCAGGTGTCTGCAGACATTTCTATACCCCTGTCTAAAGCTAAAGGAGAAAACTCAGCACTCTGCATGACCAAAATCCTTTGTTGGTTGCCTGCTACTCTTGATCCTTTGCAGACACGTACACCCCACTAAGATGCTCATGGGTTCTTTCTGCACTGTAGTCTCTTTGTTTTGTGCCTCTTCACTGTCTCTGGCTCCCTGAGTAGCTGTAACAACTGCAGAGACTTTCTTTTCCCTCTACCCTACCTGCCCAATAGGATGTGTTACCTTATGTCCTATCTTACACGGCTTCCTCTATATTTTAAGAGCTTGGCACATAGTAGGCACTCAGTAAATATGGTTTCTCTTCCCTCATCTATTAAAAAATATATTTGAATCAGTAAGACAAATGTAATCCTCAGCTGATTAATAAAATTGAGGCTTCGCAAACTTATGTCAATGCCATACTGTTTCCAAAATATAAAGTTAAGACTAGAAATCGATGTCCGTATTTGATACTAGAAACAGTATCAAACTGTT
Source organism: Delphinus delphis (assembly GCF_949987515.2). Classification (NCBI taxonomy): domain Eukaryota; kingdom Metazoa; phylum Chordata; class Mammalia; order Artiodactyla; family Delphinidae; genus Delphinus; species Delphinus delphis. The sequence continues at coordinate 46,568,624 of NC_082689.1, forward strand.
CATACCAAAAAGAGACAGTATAGAATAAAATACTTTACAAGAAAGCCCCTCAGAAGACCTTTTACTGTCATTTGATAATAAGGGTTTGGGGGAAGAATCTGTCAAAGAAAATTAGCTGAAAGGCAAAGACATGGTTTTAAAATAATGGCTTCCAAAATAAGGAATTGGCAAAAATTCCTTTGCACAATCCCATCTACAAAATAGGAACTTTTTTTTTTTCCCTGACAGTCTGTTGTCTCTTCTATCTCATGATGAAAGTAGATTCATCCTTTTATACTACGATTATTTCCTGTTTGAGTAGTCAGTCATCAGTGGCTGAAAGAGAAAGAATCATTTGTTGTTCTTTTCATTCAGTTGATATGGTCACTCAGCTATCTCAAACGGTGGCCAGGCCAGGTCTCATTGGCTGCCTGACTCTTTGCAGCCATGCCCAGCAAGGTCAGAACCAGAAATGTGGAACCCAGTGGGGGTCATGACCCTAAACTGTGCTCCATGACCTTGACTTGTTTATGTGATCTTTGAATATCCATTTCCTCAAATGCAGCTAGCCATGGCAATACAAAAAGTTGAAAACTCACTGTTTCTAAGAAGTTCTAAAGAATCAAGAGGTGTCAATTAAGACATAAAGTGACAGGTAAAGATCTGCAAAGCACAGGGAAAGAAATTTTAAACTATAATGAATACGAAGGTCTTGAATGATTAAGCAGGAAAATATGTAGCACTGTTGGTAACTTCCAGTAAACTATTAAATCAGCTATGCTTTAACTGTCACAGGTGTTAGGCCACAAGGTGCCCCAGGGGAGAACAATTTATTCTATGGCTTCCAGAACACATTTGATTCACATCCTGTCTCCCATGTTATTTTACAATGTATTGGGATTGGCCAAAAAGTTCATTTGGTTTTAAGTAAAAATAAAAGACACATTTTTCATTTTCACCAAGAACTTTACTGAACAACATATTCTCTAACCGAACAAACTTTTTGGCCAACCCAATTATTATATTTATCAGATTACAAGATAAGCATATTTTGGATGGGCTAAAAATCACCCATCTTTCAAGGCTTCTATTCCCCTGGGGTTTGTGGATAGAATTCAGGGGATACCTGAATTTAGATGCACAGAAAACTGTTTATTTTTATTAACTGCTGGCTGAAATTCAATGTCTCCTTCAATTACAAATGTAGGCATAAACCACAACAGCATTAGTAATATCTGTGACTTTGTCACTGATATAAATCACAGATATAGTCATATCACATAGTGATTGTTGCAGATATCTGGAAATGATTTTTTTCTGATCACCAATATTTTAAAAGTATGATAGTTATTAGACTTGCTCTTGGATCTTGATCAGTTAAATTTATTAATAAGGAAGCACAGGTATGATGGTATCACACGTTTGTTTTTTATATTTGGATAAATAAATTTCAATGTAATCTATTTCTTTAGTACTCTATGTATTTTATTTCAGATATTTAAAAATATTATTCTTACAAAAGATCCATAGGCTTTCAGATATTTAAAAATATTATTCTGACAAAAGATCCATGGGCTTTACCATACTGCGAAAGGGGTCAAAAATATACAAAATAGTGACAAGCCATAGTTTAGAAGAGCAGTAGTTCTCAAAATTGAGTGTGTATCAGAATCCCCAGAGAGCTTGTTAGAACACCAATTACTGAGCCCCATCCCAAGATTTTCTCATCAGCCAGCCAGTCTGGGGGGACCTGAAAACTTGCATTTCAAAGAAGTTCCCATGTGATGCTGATTCAATTGGTGCAATGACTAAACTTTTTAAATGAATGCAACAGCATTGCTTGGAAGAAAGAATGGGCCGCTCTTAAAATCAAAGCCTAAAATTTTTAAAAATACTACAGGGATGTTGGCAAGGAAGAGTTCAGAAAAACTTGAAGGTCACACACATTAAAAAGAAATGCTCAAATGATTTTCTTACTATCAGAGCACAGCAAATCCACTGTATGAAGATTTATATCTTAAACAGCTGGTTTCCTCTCCTAACAATAACAATATAAATCAATAGAAAACATCAACACCATTATCAAATACAAAACACATTTTTACCTTGATTAAGGAAAGAAATCTGCAAGTTAAGATGTATTTTCAAATGTATCTCCTTCAAAACTCAGTGTCTTTAAATGTACCATGCATGTGAAGTCTCCCTTCTAAGTGATGAATGATCCATTGTAATGATAGAGAACTCATTCTATTCCTCTTATTCCTACCCAGGTCACTTTGCAAAAACCTGTCCAAGACAGGAAATTTTTAAATCCAATTGCATATCTTAATATAAACTGATGAATAGTGAAGGAATCTTTACATCTATAATTCATGTAAATTCTGAAGGTTGATTTTGTGTTTATAATTCAGTTAGTTGCTCCAAATTAGATTAGCTGCCTCTGGAGTCTTGAGCATGTCAATTTCATCTCAGGCAAAAGTATTTTAAAAAGTTGTGTGGTGATAAACTCTTGTTTTACAGCCTCTTCTCCTTGTGACTGTAGATTTTTAATTAACATTAGCTCCTGAGTTATACGTGTGAGTGTTAATGGATAAGATTATACATTTAGCAACTCTTCCTAGCAGAAGGAAGAGACACATGCACAGATGAGTTGAAAGGAAAAAAGATGGTGTGACTGTGAATCAATACACGTGGTATTCTCTACACACTATGTTCTAGAAATTGATGTAATTCTAACATCATTCCATTCTCCTGGACCCACTGTACACAAGTTCTTTGCCTATACAACCATTCTATTCAAACTTAGCTTACATAGTAAAAGAAAAGGTAATATTTGACTGAGCATAGAGGGAGCTAGAGTGAGAAAATGTACAGGGGACTAGCGTTAATGTGTGTTTGTATATACTCAAACAATATTCCCAGGACGGTGGGCAGCTGCCAAAGCTCAGAGTGAAGATACATCGATAAATATGTGGGAAAATCAGCAATCAAATAGGTTTAGTAAATTTAAATAATTCCTGCCAAATTTGACCGCAGGCATTTAGAATTTGAGAATCCCAAGTAGAAAACCACTGAGATTTCTCAAAGGATAAGGCCTGGCTCGTTTCACTGTGAAACATTATTTTTTACTGACAAAAGAAGCAACAAGGAAAATGACTGAAATACAGATGCTAAACTATAAAGGAAAATGACATTAGTTTCCTTTTTAATCAAAATAAATGAAAGTTTTCATTAGCATCCAAGATCTCAAAGACATTTCAAGATCTATTTTAGTTCAGAGAATAAGCATATGGGAAAAGTATTAGTAGAATCATTATCACCTCTAATTTTTTCAAGTGTTCAAAGGAGGATGAATACTTATTAAGTAGTAAATGATAATAGCCCATCACTTGATTAATTTGATATCGTTCTCGTTCTGTGAAAAGTAAGGAAAAGATAATGTAGCTCTGAAACTTGCATCACTAATGGCTGGGGTTAATTATCATTTCATGTTTTCCCACTTTCTTGTCCATGGGATCCACTTTTTAAAGGGATTGTTTTCAGTGACATAAAGAGATATTTAGTGTGTCTATCAGAAAGGGGGAAAAATCTCAATCTTGCCGAAAATATTTTGAACTATTTGATATGCAAAATCTTAATAAATCTAATAAAAATCATTGCAACCCCTAGAAGGATTTTACAGTAGAGTACCCCTATGTGAAACTGTAAGCTGAGGCTTCCCAAGTTACTGATCTTGGGAGCAAGCACATACTAAAGGAGTTTCAGAAAATCAATTGCTTCTCTGGATACCTGTTAACAATTGATGGGAAATGAAAAATATAAGAAGAGAAATTAAATCAAATGATGGAGGAGGGCTTCCCTGGTGGCGCAGTGGTTAAGAGTCTGCCTGCCGATGCAGGGGACACAGGTTCGTGCCCCGGTCCGGGAAGATCCCACATGCCGCGGAACGGCTGGGCCCGTGAGCCATGGCCGCTGAGCCTGCGCATCCGGAGCCTGTGCTCCGCAACGGGAGAGGCCACAACAGTGAGAGGCCCGCGTACCGCAAAAGAAAAAAAAAAAAAAAAAAAAGATGGAGGAAATGGTGAGGAGGGGTTTTAAAGGAGAAGCATGCTGGGTCATGCAGTGTTCAGCCGCACAGGATTCTAAATTAGAAAGGCCACTGTGCTAATTCTAGTTCTATCATTTTCTACCTTAGCCAGTTTGAGTAACTTGAATTGTACTTTTGTTTCTCTGGCTCCTCAGTGAGAAGGCAAAAATAGCAACTTTTAGAACTTTGTATGAAATAAATTAGTTAAGGTATTTATAATGTCTAGTGGGGTGCTAAGAACTGGAGGATATTTCAAAAAACACAGTTTTAGGATTAGGCTTGGTAAATAGTTACTATTGTATTATGAATTTTGCTAGACACTTTATGTTTTATTTATAATTACTATTAATAATTACTACAATAATTACTATATCAAAATTGTGCCAAACTCTTTCTTAGCTATTTCTTTAATATTAGTTCATTTCTTCTTAATTCATAACTCTGCAAGGCAGGTATTGTAATTCTTAGTTTACCTACTGTGTAACTGTGGAGAAATTAAGTCATTTGTCTAAAAGTCATGTGGCCATAAGTGAGAAAGTGAAGGATTATATCTGGGACCAGACTTTCATACAGCTTACAATTGGATGTGTCATTTGTTTTTAAAAATTAAGTTAAAATATGCAGGGAACATTTGTGCTTCTAATTGATGAATTAAAAAATTCACTTATGCAAATCCCATTTTATATGGGAATTTTAGATAATGATGTGTGGCTGTTGATAATTGGTGAGTGGTGGGGATAATTGGGAGAATTATTTTCTATAGAACTGTCATTTCAAGTTACCAGCTATTTGGTAAACATTCTTATAGAACTAAATCCCATTTAGTTCATGTTTTTGATTTATTAAAAAGAGATTATGGACCAGATGGTGATAGATGCCATATAATGAAATGCATCTTTAATAGAAATGTCATTTTTGGGAGAGGGTTGCAGTGTAAAGCCTGAGCATGAGCATAATGGCCTACCCATAATGGATTATTTCGCTGACAAAATTATTGACACTGCAGAAATTCCCTTTTTTCACTACAATGTACATTGTGACATATACTGCAGATATTTGTGCGTCAAGCCCAAGCACATAGAAGACTTTTGAAAAATGCTGATTAAATAAATAAACGAATGGATTAATTAAAATCTTTCACACTTATTGCTCTTACCAAGGGCACTAATATCCTCTTACTCCTCCACCTCTGCAGAATTTGCTGCTTGACAAATTGACTTCTTTAAACTCTCTTTAACTTCTATGATGTTATTGAGATTTTTGTTTCTGTATCTAGTTTTGCAATCAGTTTTTCTCCTTTACTGACTGTTCCTCTTCTAACCATCTCACAGTGCAAGTTTTTACTGGTCACCCTTAATTACCTTCTTCAATCATATTCACTCTCTCTGAGCGACCCCAATCAGTGCTATGGCTTCAACTATTACATTCATATTGAAGAAACAGAAAGACAAGGAGGAGGGTGTGAAATAGGAGGGAGGGAGGAAGGAAGGAAAAAAGGAAGGAAGGAAGAAAAGAAAGAAAGAAAGAGAGAGAAAGAGAGAGAGAAGGAAAGAAAGAAAAAGAAAGAAAAGAAAGAAAGAAAGAGAGAGAGAAGGAAAGAAAGAAGAAGAAAGAAAAGAAAGAAAGAAAGGGAGGAAGAGAAGAAGGAAAGGAGAGAAGATGGAGGGAGGGAGGTTTTTTGTAAGCTGGCTACAACTTATTTCTCTACCCACCTTTTCCTCTCTTCTCTATGGTTTCGTGCCAAGCACACTGACCTCCTTGTTCCCTGAACACACAATATGCTTTCAGAATGCTGTGCCTGGAATACCCCACTCCATCTCCTCCTCTTGGCAAACTCCGGCTCATCACTCAGCGCCAGTTCAAATGCATCTCATCTGTGGCCTTCCCTCACTCCCTCAGGCAAGTAGTTGTTCTGTTTTCCTCTCCCAAAGGAGTCATGCTCACACAGTGATTATATCAGCGGTTACATGCTATGGTAGTAATTGGTTCTGATATCTGTCTTCTCCACTGTACTGCTTTATTCATCCATGCCTCCATCCCTAATATAATAATTGTAGAGTAATTTGAATTTATGCATGCATATATGAATATCTGCATGCCAAAATTTCATTCAAATATTCTTTTTAAATTATTTCATTTGTCCTTTCAGCTTAATGTTATAGTGGTCAGTGTAATAATGATTTAGCTAGTTCAAAATTTTGGTAAACCCTAATGTAATTTTAATTATTTAAAATAAATTATTTATTTAAATATTTTATATTTTTAAAAATGATGATCACTAATATAATCCGCATGCCACCTTTCAGGCATGCATAGATTCATCAATATGAAATCCATCTCTTACCATAAATCTGCTTCTTATTGTGTTGGCCTTCATGATAGGTTATTAGTCATGGTTTCTCTTACTATTGCTAAGTCTACAAATTACAGCCTATTCATGTATAATTTTTAAAATTTGATTTGGCTTTTATATTATAAGTAAGTTATAATTGTGTTATAAAGAACAAATACCCCTCAAGGAAGAATCTATTGGCCTCTCTTAGAGAATAAAATCTATGGCTTTACTGATGGGATTTTATGAAAGATATTGTGGGTATTTCAATGATCTGTTCTACTTCCTTGCAAGGGTAATGAGTTATATTTAGGAATACTGATGTTTACTAGGAACTACAGTAACCAACTTCTATTCAGTGGCAATTGCAATATCCTGCCTGATTTGTAATTACGTTATTTTTACTTCATTCATTTATTTAAAAAATGTTTATTCAGGTCTTCCCTGGTGGCGCAGTGGTTGAGAGTCCGCCTGCTGATGCAGGGGACACGGGTTCGTGCCCTGGTCCGGAAAGATCCCACATGCCGTGGAGCAGCTAGCCCCGTGAGCCATGGCCGCTGAGCCTGCGCGTCCGGAGCCTGTGCTCCGCAACGGGAGGGGCCACAACAGTGAGAGGCCCGCGAACCGCAAAAAAAAGAAATGTTTATTCAGTTTCTATACTGTGCAAGGTACTGTGCAAGAGATGCAATCAATGGTGAGCAAAGACAGACAGTGTGCCTGTCCTCACAGCATTTACAGTCTTCTATTATTAGGTCTATTGGGCAAGAGATCTGCAAAGCATTGTATTACTAAAAACGCATCATTAAAAATTCCTATAATTAACAAAAATTTTAGATAAAAAGAGAAATCAGCATGCTATGTATGATGAAAGAGAAAGAAGTTAGGAAATTCAGTAGTTAAAATAGCTATTAAATAAGTGGGATGTGAAAGTTTTAAAGAGTATAGAGGAGGCGATTGGGGAAATATTATTTATGCGATTATACCACTAGATAATCTATCTTAAAGAAAGAGCAACTTTCACAAATTCAATAAACTCATATTAGAAATATAGAAAAGGAAAAGGACATTCATTTTCTTATTCTTTGCCCCCAAATAATAAGTTGTCCGTGACGGTGTGAATATACATGTAAAACACAGCCCAGAACTGTAATACAAAAGCTCTTAAGATAAAGCATAGTTTTCAAGGCAATTCTAATAAACGTGATCATCATGCTCCTTTGCCCTATGGTGATGAGAGTGAAGGGTTGTTAGATATTATTTTGTCTGCTAATATGCTTTTAGGTATACATATGAGAAAGAAGAGTGAGACAGAAAAACAAGGTTTCTTAATGTGGGCCCCACGAATGGGCTTTAGGACATGAAATAATTTGCAGTATTTTTTAATGGAGAAAGAGTCAATAGCATTCATCAGATTCTCCAAGGAACCTATAATTACCCAGAAGTTTAAGAACCCAAAAAGCTGGGGAGTAAGAGAAAGAGAGAGAGAGGGAAATAGATCAGAGATAAAATAATTCCAAGGCAATAATTAAGAGTACTTTTGAGAGCCCAAAAATTTTTTTAAGTTTACAGTATTCTAAAATAAAACAGGATATTTTAAAAAATAACTAGCTCTCAAAAATGTTGTTATTTTGTTTACTATTTGGAATAGAGAAAAAGGGGTAACTGAAACAGAGAAAACTTCCCCTGTCATTTAGATGTTTTAGCATTTGCTACAAACAACTTTTGCGAAAGTATTTTTACATCTACAATTATCAAAGTCAACTCAGTCGAGACTTGCTTTCAGTTTATTCATGTAAACTTTACTTTGAATTTTGCTCTTAAAGATGCCTGAAATTGTAATTTGTATTCTATATCATCATTATATTTACTATTGTAAATTAAGTATTGTACACAGATCAATAAGGTGTTTCAGAAACAAAGAGGTTAAAAGTCACATTCACTCATGTCACTATGACCTATTTTTCCAAATGATTAAAAAGTGTTCATCAAATTAAATGCAATAACATCTACATATTTGGAAGGACTAGTTTTTCAATATAGCATATGTGAAAGTTTGAAAGTTTATTTAATAAATGAATTTCAGCTCTTCTTTACTGAAGTCACTTCCTGATAAACAGCCAACATGAAGAAATAAATAAATATAAGGCGGTTGTGAATTCCAGGCTTCTTGGCTAGTCACAATTGGTGTGTTGTTATTTTGGCTTGAGGACAATAGTCGTAATTACTTTCCTCTAAACAGCTGAATTCAATCCAACTCATAATGTCAAAAGTTTATGAATCTGTTGTAGCAAAAATTAAGATTAGCAAAGAAGACAAATGCCACTGAAAAAACATTTTTCAAACATTTCCTATCCCCCCACTCCCCTTTCTTGTTTCATCAAATTGGAATCACTCCCAGTTTTAAAGGTATCACAGATTGAATTGTACTTTCCCAGCCACTGTCTGTCCAGTGAGTTAAACAAACACATATGTAGCCAGAAAACATCTTTCCTTTTGTATATGTGGCTTTTCACGTGTATTAAAATCATGTCCTTTAGTTTTGCTTAAAAACTGTGGTTATTACATCATTATAAATATATTTATGTACATTTATTATAGATGACAGTTTCTGAAAGATGTTTAACTGATATTACAATGATTATGCCTTGAATTAGAATTTACTAGATGTGAACAAATAAAAAATTGTTGATCTTTATATTTCTCAATTTTCAAAACAATATTATTAATTCAGTAATACAAATTAAAATATTTATATCATTGGTGACTACAGAAAATGGTCACTAATCCCAGTGAGTCTTAAAATTACTCAGTTCTCTAACAAAAATTGAAAAAAGGAGGAGTGTGTGTGTGTGTGTGTGTGTGTGTGTGTGTGTGTGTGTGTGGAAGTAGAAAGAGGAAAGTCATAGATAAGGAGGAAGTAGAGGACCTTTAGGTACTCAGCAATGAACTTGAAAGTCTAAGAATAGGAGAATCAATGGATTAGGTGGAAGATTTTTATCAAGAATAAAAGAGCATTGATTGGAAAGAAAACTGTATGATGTGACTAAAACTTTCACCAGAGATTATCCTACTAGGATAGATAAAAGGGGACAAATAAAATAAAAAGTTTCTCAGAGGAATACAGAGAAATATTTTGTAAGATTTTGATTATGAAAAGAGAGAGAAGGAAGAGATGGGGAACACTGAAATTTTATGCCCAAGGGCCTGGAAAGATGATCATTGAAGTCATGCAAGAGAAGGAATAGTGAGAGAACATTTAAAGGAAAACAGATGGTCTAAGGTCAAACATGATAATAGCCATAGTAGAGGTTATTAATGCTAATTTTAAAATTACATGTGTACAGTGCATTTTGTGTCATCAATGTTTTCACGTGCATGTTGCCTCATTTGACTTGATAGGGAAGAGGAATGGCCATGTATGAGCAAGAAGAAAAGCTGAGGTAAACCAGACAGTGAACTTTCATTTAGACTGTTAGGAAAAAATTAGAGAAGAGCTAATACCATTTATTTAGTGCTACTCTATGTGCTTGACATGATGTTAAGTTTTCTAAATCTATTTTTTTTAATCTTCACAATAAATTTTTCAGGTACTTATGTCTCCATTTTGCAGATGGAAGACTGAGATTCACAGAGCTTTTGTAACTTGCCAAAGATCACATAACTAGGAAACAGCAGAGCTAGCATTCATCCCAGACATGACTGGCCAGAACATTTAATATATTTTTTAAAAATCCTAGGCCAATAAACACTGAGGGACCTTTTTCAAATAATAACAAAAATCAAATTTCTTGGCTTCTTATTCGCCATTCAGCACTGGACTATTTTGGTTAAAAAGTAAATGAATCAAAAATAATCTAAACAAACAAAAAAAAATCTAAACATAGTTATAAAAAATTTGTAACTATGGTGAAAGATATTAACTAGACTTACTGTGATGATCATTTTGTAATATATGCAAATATTGAATCATACGTTGCACACGTGAAACTAAAATTATGGTATATGTCAATTATCCTTCAATAAAAAACAGTCTATAAATTCTATGCACTAAGGAAAAGATAAAGTTAGGGGAACATGTTCTACATATCAAGTACTCTCCTAAGTACTTTACAACATAATCTTTACAATTTCTCTGATATTACAACAATTTCATTCCTTCATGTGTCATTGCATTACCCAGGGGCTCACCAATAGAAGTGGGATAACATGCTCTATGTATGTCCCTTCCTTCAGATGGAGGGAAGTGAGAATAAGAGCAGCAGGTAACATTTAGTGTAGTGCTTCTATATACCAGGGTATTTCCAAGCACTTTACATACATTAGTTCAGTCAGTCCTCACAGTGGCTTAATGAAGCGAATGCAATAGTATGATCCTCATTTTATCAATGAGTGAAGAAAGGTACAGAGTAGGTAGTTTGCAGAAATTTCCAGAGAAATAGAGTCAAAGATCCAGGATTAGAATGGAGGTCCTCTGACTCTGGAGCCTGTGCTACCAGTACATACATTGTACTGATTTTGTACAACTTAATAAAGGAAACTTGGTGTCCCCATAATGGTTCTAGAAGCCTGCAGAGGTCTGGAGTAAAGAAAATGTTCACCATTTAAAGAAACAGAAAATCAAAACAGGATAAGGAGCGGATGTTTTTGTTTGCAAACCAGTCTCTACCAACAAAACAAAACAAAACAAAACAAAACACAGAGACAACTTATATACGTTTATATTCATATTTTATGATTTTTTAAGAATATGGTGAAAAATATTTTGCAACTATCAAATCAAAGAGCAGTTAAACTAAGAACACAGATAACTACTGTTGATATTTTTATATCTAGCATTGAAATGCCAAGAAAGACTGTGAGAATGTCTAATTTTAGACATTCAAAGGGTGAATGTACCTAAATATGCAGACAAACGGAGGAGGAAGAGAAGAAGATGCCCTTTTGTTCCCTGATACAGTCTGAAGAATTATAACTCTTGAAAATACAAATATCAATGAAATGAATACTAGCTAAAAATAGCCATATAAAACCATTCCCAAATTTTTTTCTCACATTCTGAAGGCAAAGGGATGTGGTTTTATGTTTAACTTTATATTTCTTTATCAGTTGGTACTTCTTCCTTGTGTTGCAATAATGATATAAAAATTTTGAATCACAAGTTTATGTAGGTATAACTAAGAATATTAAAAAGTGACATGGTTCTTATAAAAACTGTTTCTGTTAATTATGGACTGACAGAATTGAAACGTGCTAGCTAATATTTGGATTTTTATTCATAATTAACACTTAGGGTCTAACAAATATCAGACAAAGCAATACTACACATTACCATTCAGTTCTTCTGTGATTTAGACATTGTGAGTAGTTCCTTTGATGTCATTAACTCCATTAACTCCGTGGTAAAGTTTTCCCACTTTTAGCAGTAACTAAACGGACCAGATAATCTTTCCATCTCCTATCCTTTGCCCATGACCACTACATAAAGCAAATTCCATAAATGCTAACATCATTATTCTCAACTGTCTGTATTTAAGGAAAAACATTTTCCTATGGATGATAACATGGCTGTCGAGGAAATACTAAAAAAAAAAATCCATCAAGAAGCTTTTAATTGTATCTTTAGCTTTATCTCGATCTCCTAAAATCTACTATGGTTTTTATAGGTCTTACATTGTATCAGTATCAAATTTTGAAACTAATACCAAGAAGATCTCTCATATTTTCTGCTAAGATCCTGAAAATAATGAAATTCTTTTTCACCTAATTTAATTTACAAATTAATTCATAGTCTTTAAATTCTAATTTATTACTCTCAAGTTTCTATTTTGAAAAACCATAATTTGTGTACTACATGAATGAATGATTAAGGTATGCTATTTGGGTGTGTTTCATGCAATCATTTTATTAACGATCTTAGAAAAGAGTAGAATTTTTGGATATAACCAACTTATTGACCGACTCCTCATGAATGAGCACAAATATCACTTCCTCAGAGCAGTCTCCCAAAGTGTCCTCCCACTCCTCTTCCCCATCTAATTACTCTTCATCCTATTAGCCTGTTTGGTTTATTTTTTCTTCAATTATTTTTATCTTTTCATTTATTTGCTTACCTATTAATGGTTTGTTTTCTTCCATTAAAATGTAGATTCCATAAGGTCAGGGATATTTTCTACCTTTCTGACTGCTATCTCCCTTGTGCTTTGAGATACATGCTCAATAAACACTGCTTGAACAACCGTCTACTCCTAAATACTTTCGCATCTATCTTTTGAGTAGATGGTTGTGATGTCTGCAACTTGCTCTCAAATGATTCATCAATAAAATAACAATATATATACATATAGTTATGTATGGAGAGAGATAAAGCAAATGTGTCAAAGTAGTAGCAGTTGGGGAATCTTAGTGAAGGGTATATGAGAATTTATTGTTCTAATTCTGCAGTTTTCCTAAAAGCTTGAAACTTTTGCAAAAGGAAAAGGTGAAACAAAAAAAACATTACTTGAACAGATGTATGGATGAATACACGTAATAATGATTGGTGATAATGATATGGAATGCTTATTTGTTTAGTTATCTGATGTTATTCTAATTTGCTGATGTGGCCATAATTATCTACCTATTATTTTCAGTTTCACCAATTATTGGAGGCAACTTGTAAAGATATGCCAATCAGGTAACATGCATATGAGCATGAAACTAAAAGTCAATATAACAGATCGAGTTATTCCAATGGTAAGATTAAAAACTTAATGTATTTATTCATTGACTCAACAAATGTTTATTGAGTATTTCAAGTCAGTTAACTTGCTAGGTGCTGGGGATACAGTATGGGTAAGATGGATAGAAATACATAGAGTAGGGGCTTCCCTGGTGGCGCAGTGGTTGAGAGTCCGCCTGCCGATGCAGGGGACACGGGTTCGTGCCCCGGTCCGGGAGGATCCCACATGCCGTGGAGCGGCTGGGCCCGTGAGCCATGGCCGCTGAGCCCGCGCATCCGGAGCCTGTGCTCCGCAACAGGAGAGGCCACAACAGTGAGAGGCCCGCGTACCACAAAAAAAAAAACAAAAAACAGAAATACATAGAGTATGTACCATCATTACCATTTATTTGTGGGAAGGGTGTAATATAACTACCACCCAAATAATAAAGATTGTATTGGGTGCTATGAAAGAGGAAATACAGGTGATATTCACCTAGTCTAGGAGAGGCCTCCCTAAGGAAGTCACAGTTAGAGTGAGCTCTAAGGCAACCAAACAAGCAGGTGAGAGGCAGCAGGGAGATTATTCCAAATCCAGTGACCCAGATTTGGAAATTTACTTAAATATGAAATCCTCTTTATATATACTATACTACATTAGAAATGATTTCTCTAAATGTTTATGCATAGATACAAGTACATTATAGAGAATTAAAAAAAATTAATCAGTAGTATCTTCCAAATATTCTATAAAACTGAAAATGTTTGTAAGTATGAGTTAAGAGCCCTTTCAACCTAATTATACTATGGTGATTTTATAGCCAAAGGATCATCTAATGGTATCGCCTTAGAACATACAGCATACTTTTATAAACAGGAAGTCTCCACTCTTTTCAGAAATGGATTTTTCATTTTTATGAAGGGAGGATATTGACACTTGCAATTCTCACAAAATTACAGAAAGTCAGAGAATCCTCTTTGAGTAGTTTATCAAGCCAAAAGCTGTGAAAACGGAGAATAGAATGGTGGTTACCAGGGGCAGTGGTCAGGGGTGGGGGAATTGGGGAGATGTTATTTAAGGGTACAAACTCGCACCAATAGATAAGTCCTGGAGATCTAATATACAGCATAAAAATGATAGAAAGCAACACTGTAGTATGACTTCAAAGTTGCCAAGAGACTATATCTTAATTGTTCCCACCATAAAGAAAAGAAATGATGATTGTGTGACATGATAGAGATGTCAGCTAATGGTATGGTGATAATCATATTGTAATGTATAAATATATCAACCAGTGTATACCTTAAACTTGCACAATGTTCTATGTAAATTATATCACAATAATTTTTTTTTTTTTCCTCCTTGCGGTACGCAGGCCTCTCACTGCTGTGGCCCCTCCTTCTGAGGAGCACAGGCTCTGGATGCGCAGGCTCAGCGGCCATGGCTCACGGGCCCAGCCGCTCCGTGGCATGTGGGATCTTCCCAGACCGGGGCACGAACCCATGTCCCCTGCATCGGCAGGCCAACTCTCAACCACTGCGCCACCAGGGAAGCCCACAATAATTTTTTAAATGGAGAAGTTTAGCAAGAATAACCAGTTGGACAATAATGATTTAGGAAAACAGACACTGCCTATTTTATGTATTACATAAATTTGCAAACCTTAATGCAAATTGCCAAAAAAGACCAGGGCCTGAGATGGTATAACTAAATGGCTCCAAGCCATCAGTAAGCTACTGGTGGCTTGTGGGAAACTCTTCTTTTTGGTTCTCTGCCCAAGAAGAAATCTTTTTAATAATTTTAATTAAGAAATAAATATTTTGAGAGCAAAATAACAGCTTTATTCTTAATTATGACTTAAAGTGAACAAATGCATGCTTATTTAATACAAATTAACATAGATTTTAAAGAATTATTAACTCTCACTCTGAAGCATAGAGAAAAGTGAAGCTAAAACTTTTAAATTTTGCATTTTGGGCTGATACATTAAAATGTGGAGCATTCTTAGCTAAAGAAATATAAAATCTGAAAGTACACTATGATTCAGTAAATACATGTAATGTTTTTCAAACACATGAGCATAATTCTTTTCAGTTTAAATCTGGTAATTTCAACACAAGAAGACACAAAATTAACACAAATATTTTAATATCCAAGAATTTAGCACAGATTTTTATAAGAAAAATATGGTTCCCATAAGGCAGAAGTGCTCCATCCTCATTCATAATGACTAAATATAATATAAGGTGTTGGCTACTTTGAAAAGTCTCACAATTTGTTAAGAAAAACACAAAAACCTTAGTTTCTTTATAGATTCCCATAGTATAGCAGAAAGGAAATAAAATTAAGGATTAGTATAATTATAAGATATCCTTCCATTTTGTCATTTTAAGGTGATCTTGGAAAAAAACCTGAAAATCATAGTTTCACACAAAAAATGTACATATTCCTCTAAAATATGTGGTAGAACATTTTCCTCCCTGAGAATACTTTTGTTAGATTATTTTCTTCATCCTTTATTATACAAATAAATAGACTCTTTATCATGTTTGTCTTCCTTTTGGCTTGGAGCATTAGGGCACCCTACAAAGATTTGCAGCTGGCAAATCTTTTCATAGCTTAATGAATATTCATCGCCAATTTGCAAAGATAGAATGACAAGGAAAACTCTCAGTTTGCTTAATATAGGACAATTTGGCTAGCTCCTAATGATTGCTTTCTGTGTTTGAACACTGAATTACACTAGTAGGGAATTAATGAAAGAAAACTCCACTGCAAAGGGGAGGAAGAAAAATGATTGGAGGGGTATGAAATGGTGATTATAAAAATCATTTGAGAAGTTTAATCTCACAAAATTTTAGCTTCAAATAATATTCCGTTTGCTTTAGAATTGTGCTGTTACTCATGAATATAATTTATTGCATTAATATCAGTATGTATTCATCTTAAAATCTCTTTAATGAATTCTGAAGTAGACTAAAGAAATGGTCATATGGGACTTCAGTAGAAAAGACTGCTAGAATAGTATACTCTTAATTACTGAAAATAAGATGTGCTTCATTGTTAACACCCTGTTCTTAATGACATTAAAATTCTTATTTGCTTTGCTGAATAGAGTCTTTTTCAGATAAATTATGATTCCTGGTGTGAGATGAAAAGCATTTTTAAAATTCCCACTACATGGGTATTTCAGTTAACATAATTTAGGCTTTTGGTTAACAGTATTGTTGAATTCAGAAAAGAAAGTTCAAAAAACTCTCTTTTGCTGTAATGTAAAATGAAGTACAATCTCAGTTAAAACAAAGTAAACAAGTAAAACAACACAAAAAGAAGTACTCACAGACAAGCAATTTCTCATTTTCTTTGCCTTTTTTGCCATACTGTCTTTTTCCTTTTATATTTAAAAGTTGTTAAAAGTAAAGAATCATTACACAATCATACAATATACAATACTAATGAGAAACATTAAATGTGGAAATATTCTCTAGTGGGATACTGATTCACCTAAAACCTATAAAATACAATAAAAGGGGAAAATGTAATACTTTAAAAGTTTATGTAAAATATGACCAGGTTATTATTAAAAGGTATTATATAAAATGAAGTAAACTATGTTTATTTGTTAATAGAAAAGACTGATACTTAAATCAGATTACCATTATATCTAAAAACCAATATACTCTTTCAAGTCCTTAACATCTCAAACCGTTAAATGATTCTTCTATGTATAGTATACCTTACTACCTGGTGATTCTTTAGCAGTGTTATGAGGCTGCTTAGTGTTAACACACACACACACACAACACACACACACACACACACACACACACACACACACACACACACACAAGGTCTTTAGACTTTCCTGAATACTACAACAACAAACTATTTTTATTCAGACACTTTATACTGAAGAGGGCTATTTTTAGAATGAATCACATCCTGGTCTTCAAAAACAATGGGATAAAACTGGGTACTAAATACAAGGGCAATATTTCCACTGTGTAAAGGAAATGTGTGTGTGTATCAGTGTGTGTGCATGTGCGTACATCTCTCCAAAAAGCTGTAAATGATTGTCTGAATCCTCTATATATTTTGTAATCCATTTTATCCATGAATACTATGGTTTCAAATGATCCCAAATTATTCTTTTTTTCTTTTGCTTATTCTGAATTCTTCAATCAATTACTCTATTAGTGGTTGTATTTTGTTTAAAAGTAAAATTATTATTATTACCAAATAAAGGATTATTAGTTTTACTATTGAGTGCCTATTTCTCCTTCTGAGCACCACTGGAATTTCTCTTCAAATCTTAGAGAAGTGTGCCCTTCCCCAAAAGAAAATGGAATTTCTGTGAATCAAATTGTCCAGGGCAGCTTGCAAACAGATGGGAGAGTCCTGCTGATTTTTGCTTTTGAACTTCTGCCATGCAAAGCTAGTACACACAGAAAAGCACTCTTTGAGGGTCACTTGTTTGTGTTTTCTCTAAATGGAGGTGTTGTTGTCCACATGCATACTCTAAATAATTTTGCTTTTCAAAAAACTGCAAAGAAGTCTTGCCAAATTGAAGATCTAAAAATAATACACATTGTAGTGAATGGATATCTGTTTCTATATCAACATGACATCTGTAATATTTACCCATTTTTTCCTACTAACAGAAAAAAACTAAAAATTACTACAAAAGATGTGAATGGAAAGAAACTTAAGGAGAATTATTTTTCTTTCCTCAGGTCAATTTTTTACTTTAAAGTTATATTTCCATGTTAATATATATTTCTGAAATTAACAGAAAATATGATTTTACTACATGATTCTCAATAGAAAATTTCAGAATCAAGCATAAAATATTTTAGTTCTAGTTGGAAACATTTTTTCCAATGTTTAGATACGGGAAGTAGAAATTATAATATTTCAGGAATATATATATATCCTCATTTTGCCAGCTCAATTGTAGGGATACTACACTTGAATATTCCATACTTAAAACACAGTTATAAATAAATGTTTTGTTATTGAATTTGAAAATTTTTGTTTTTGAAAAACATGCAGATTTTGGCTTTGTCATTTGAAAATCTTAATTACATGACCATTGTCCAGATAATTACTAAAAGAACTACAGACTTGGCTAAAGTAAAAACATTAGAAACAAATTTTCTTTTATACTAAAATGATTACTTTTTAGTAATTTCAGAACTTTATGTTACAGTAGCTAAAAATAAAACAAAATTGCCTTAGAGAAACTGGTGAATCCATACTATACTATGATATGTTTTAAAAATAAAGATATGAAATTAGACAATGGCCACAGAGGTTAGTTTTGGGTACTGAAATAGTTAAAATAATATTTTTCATATAAACCTTTCAACCATGATATTGGTATATGAACCTGCTGTTAGGTCAGTTAAATGAACAAAGATTGGATAAAGCTTGTCTCCAGTAATTAATTCTTCTAATTGAGCAACATTGTTTTCAATCTCCCAGTAGGATTTAGATATGCTGTTTTACTGGGTATAATATATATTGATTAAATTTAAGATAGAAAAATGTGAACAAATATAACAGTAATTAGAAAGCACAAAGTGTGACTCAGATAATTAAGAAAGTAAACATTTACGTTGTATTTATTCCAAGGAAAAAATGTTTATGAGTAAAAGGGAAATGATGACAATTTCATTTGGTAAGAGAAATTTTCACTTTTGCCTAAAGGGCCCCAAAAAATTAAAGAAAGAGAGAGTGGGAAAGATATGGGGGAGGGGGAGGAAAGATGGGGAGGAAAGTACTCATAAGGTGTATTTTTCAGAGTGGCCTTCTGATTGTGCCCTTGTACAACTGTAACTATGATGGCAGAAATTTTTGAAATTCTCTGCAGTGGCAATTTTCTGACAGGCTTACGGGGTAGATGAAGCCTCTCAACACCTACTTCCTCTAAGAATAAGGCCCCAATTTAGAGAATACTTCTGCCATTGCAACAGGAAAAGAACTGTGTTAATTTTGGCTATATTGATCACCTCAGTTAACAGTAGAGAGTAAACTACAATTAAACTGCAAAATTTTATCCTCTATGACAGTGCTAATAAAATTCATCTATTGATATATTAGGTGAGTATGAATAGAGTATGCATCTAGCAAAAATTGCTTGAGAGCCTATTATACTATCCTATCCCATGCTTGAGCAGTTCAAACTTGTTAGGGGATGAGGAGATAAGAAACAGGACATGTTTCAACCAAAATTTAAAACATTTTTAAAATTACACAAGAAAAATATGTGTAAAATGTGTAGGTACACCAAACAGGAAGAAGGCAGTGGGACTAGAGATAGCTAAATTATTAATAAATCATACTCAACTTTAATGCCATGCTACAACTTTGGGCATTGAAGAGATGTCAAAAGATTTGAGTTCCAACAAGACAAATCTGGCGTTCATGTAAGATCTCACACTGATTCTGGGCATAACGAAGCATCTTTAACCAGGAGGAATGTTATCCAAGATTTCAGACTCCAACCCCACCATCCCTTTCAAAAGCTATCTTGCATTGAGATTCTCCATCTGTATCCTAATTATGGCCTCCTGCTGCTCTCCTTTTGCTTCTTCTACTTGGACCCTGTTCTTGGCCTTTGCTTTCTAGGTTGAAACCTTACTGGCTCTGCCTCTGTCAATCGGACTTCCTCATGTTCGTCTTAGTTGGGTTATCTGAGAGACATCCTGGCTCTTTTCTTTCCTAGTGGTTCCCTCTTTGGGTGTTATTTCCCTCTAGTTATCTATACCACAGAGAATTTTTCAAAGATTAAAAAGTGGTAATGAGGGTACAAGCAATCTTGTTGTTATATTCTTTTTATTTTATCTAGTATATTAGCTACTGTCCCTGATACAAAGACAGCAGATTAGTTTCTTGGGTCTCCTACATTTCTCCATTGATAAATGTTGCACTCACCCTCCAGGGTTCTTCCAGGCATACTCTCCATCTCATATCAGGCCATTTTCTCAAGGCTAGATTTCTGACCTGGGCTGCACTTTGCTGCCCTCTTCTGATCTACACTCATGGTTTTGATCTGGCAGAAAGGAATCAATTTTTAGGCTCTCTCTAGAATTAACTCTTTTCAGGTTCTACTACTGCCAACTTTTATGTCCTTGCCTATAGTAATAGTTGCTATTCCTATTGTACTGAAGCATGCTGAATATATACAATTATAGGATAAAGCAGGGGTCCCCAACCCCCAGGCCACGGACTGGTATCCGTCCGTGGCCTGTTAGGAACCGGGCTGCACAGCAGGAGGTGAGCGGCAGGCAAGTGAGTGACGCTCCATCTGTATTTACAGCCACTCCCCATCGCTTGCATTACTGCCTGAGCTCCGCCTCCTGTCAGATCAGGCAGCATTAGATTCTCACAGGAACACGAACCCAACTGTGAACTGCGCATGTGGGGGATCTAGGTTGCGTGCTCCTTATGAGAATCTAATGCCTGATGATCTGAGGTGGATCTGAGGGGTGTTGCTAGCACTGGGGAGCGGCTGCAAATACAGATTATCATTAGCAGAGAGGTCTGACTGCACAGAGACCGTAATAAATCAATTGCTTGCAGACTCATATCAAAACCATATCAGTGAGTGGCAAGTGACAATTAAGCCTCATCTGGTGGCAGGCTTTATAGTAGCAAGTGAGTTAATGTACTTCAATTGTACAGCTGCATCTGGTGTCAGGCTTTAAGTCAGAATCCGACACTTATTTTAGTCCATGCATGGCCCACCCATTATTTTATTTACCACTTTCATCCACGCCTCTTTCCCGCACTGCACACTTGTCTCAGTCATAGTTTTGGTAAGCCCACAAGCTAACCCTAGCCAAAATGAATAAAAACTAAACGTCACTGGAGAGCTTCTTTGAAAAGGGGGAGAGACCCAATGAGACAGCAGAAGGCTCTAAGACTGCCAACTAAAAGAAAGCTGCACTTAAAAGAAAATACCAAGAGTCCTACTAAAATTAGGGGTTCATTGTAACAGGTGATTCCCATTCTCCAAGCCCGCTTTATATAATATGTGGCAACTGGCTATCCAATGAAGTCATGAAACCTTCAAAACTGCTTGGCCACATGGAGACCAAGCACCCTCCATTACAAGACAAGCCTTTGGAGGTTTTTTGTTTTGTTTTGTTTTGCGGTATGTGAGCCTCTCACTGTTGTGGCCTCTTGCGTTGCGGAGCACAGGCTCTGGATGCGCAGGCCCAGTGGCCATGGCTCACTGGCCCAGCCGCTCCACGGCATGTGGGATCTTCCCGGAACGCGTCCCCTGCATTGGCAGGTGGACTCTCAACCACTGCGCCACCAGAGAAGCCCAAGCCTTTGGAGTTTTTCAAAAGAAAAAAATGTGAACACGAAGAACAGAAGCAATTAATGAAGGCCACAACTTTATCAAATGTGTCTGCACTGAGAGCATCATTCTTAGCGGCTAACTGCATTGCTAAAGCTAAGAAGTCCTTTACTATTGGTGAAGAGTTGATCCTGCCTGCTGCTAAGGACATTTGTTGTGAACTTTTAGGAGAGGCTGCAGTTCAAAAGGTGGCATGTGTTCCTCTTTCAGTCAGCACCATAACTAGACAAATTGATGAAATAGCAGAGGATATTGAGGTGCAATTGTTAGAGAGGATTAATGAGTCACCATGGTATGCAATCCAGGTTGACGAGTCTACCGATGTTGACAAGGCAACAATGCTTGTTTTTGTGCTATATACTTTTCGGGAGGATGGCATGAGGGTATGTTATGTGCACCTCTGCTGCCAACCAACACCACAGCTGCAGAACTATTCAAGTCTTTAAATGATTACATATCAGGGAAACTGAATTGGTCCTTTTGTGTCAGTATATGCACGGATGGAGCGGCTGCCATGACTGGACGGCTTTCTGGTTTCACTACTCCGGTCGAAGAGGTCGCTTCTGAATGTGAGTCTACGCACTGTGTCATCCATAGAGAAATGCTGGCTAGCCAAAAAATGTCACCTGAACTTAACGACGTTTTGCAGGATGTGATTAAAGTTATCAACCACGTTAAAGTACATGCCCTTAACTCACGTCTGTTCTTGCAGCTCTGTGAGGAGATGGACGCAGAGCACACGTGTCTTCTCTCATACACAGAAGTGAGATGGCTTTCTCAAGGTAGATCACTGGCCAGAGCTTTTGAGTTATGAGAGCTGCTGCAGAGATTTCTTTTAGAAAAAGTCACCACTGGCAGCACATTTCAGTGACACAGAATGGGTCACAAAACTTGCTTACTTGTAGGACATATTCAACCTGCTCAATGAACTCAGTCTGTCACTTGAGGGGAGAACCACAACTGTGTTCAAGTCGGCAGAAAAAGTGGCTGCATTCAAAACCAAACTGGAATTATGGGGGCGATGAGTGAACACTGGGATGTTTAACATGTTTCAAACATGAGCAGAGATTTTGAAAGAGACTGAGCCAGGGCCTTCTTTCTCCCAGCTGGTGCACGATCACCTATCTCAGCTTTCAAAAGAGTTTGAGCATTACTTCCCAACCACAGAAGATCCCCGAACTGGGAAGGAATGGATCTGTGACCCATTTGTAAATAAGCCTGGTGAATTGACTTTCTCCGTGCTAGAAGAGGATCAATTGCTTGCGATCGCAAATGACGGTGGCCTTAAAAGTATGTATGAGACAACTTCAAATCTCCACACATTCTGTATTAAGGTCAAGGCGGAATATCTTGAGATTGCCACAAAAGCACTGAAAAGCTTGCTTCCATTACCAACATCCTATCTTTGTGAAGCAGGGTTTTCTGCAGTGGCAGTAACCAGAACAAGGTTACGGAGTAGACTGGACATAAGCAACACTTTTCGGGTGTCACTGTCTCCCATCACCTCCAGATAGGACCATCTAGTTGCAGGAAAACAAGCTCAGGGTTCCCACTGATTCTGCATTATGGTGAGTTGTATAATTATTTCATTCTATATTACAATGTAATAGTAATAGAAATAAAATGCACAATAAGTATAATGTACTTGAAGCATCCCAAAATCTTTCTCCCCGCCCCGGTCTGTGGAAAAATCATCTTCCATGAAACTCGTCCCTGGTGCCAGAAAGTCTGGGGACTGCTGGGATAAAGTACTGTAATGGTCTAAATTTATGGTAGCAAAAATGTTATCCTATCTCCATGATCATTTCAACTGTGACAAATTTCAGAAATGATCCATAATTAAATGAGGATTCAAGATAAGTATAAATAGGCATATACTAATCATAATAAGCACATATAAGTTTCTTATTTGGGGGGGTTACAAAAATCTTAATATGCCATGGATATATTCATTCATCCACTCAACAGATATTTATTTTTATTATGTACCCACTACTATCCTGTAGAATGGATAATTTATTCATTCATCCAATCAACAAAAATTTATGTTTGCTATATGTCTGCTACTATCCTGTAGTAAGGAAGGCACTGACTCAAAGAACTTACAGTCTAGTGAAGCAGATACATAGGTCCTCAAGTAGTTGCATTTCAAAAATGAAAATAATAAGAGAGTTAAGTGAACAAATTATAGAGGAGGGTTAAGTAATTGTGCCTACAAAAGTCAAAAAAAAAAAAAATCGGGCTTCCCTGGTGGCGCAGTGGTTGGGAGTCCTCCTGCCGATGCAGGGGACACGAGTTCGTGTCCCGGTCTGGGAAGATCCCACATGTCGCGGAGCGGCTGGGCCCGTGAGCCATGGCCGCTGAGCCTGCGCGTCTGGAGCCTGTACTCCGCAACAGGCCACGACAGCGAGAGGCCCGCGTACCGCAAAAAAAAAAAAAAAAAAAAAAAAAAAAAAAAAAAAAAATTCCTTCCTGGATACTTGTAGTGCATTACCAAGGAAGGATAAAAGATATAATAACAGACAAAGAGCATAGAAACATTTTGGGTAGAGACAATGGCAAATTCAAATTCATAAATGAACATCATTGAAAGAAATTATTTATTTTTGGGGGCTGCATTGGGTCTTTGTTGCTGCGTGCAGGCTTCGTATTGTTGCAGCGAGCGGGGGCTACTCTTCGTTGTGGTGCGTGGGCTTCTCATTGCAGTGGCTTCTCTTGTTGTGGAGCACGGGCACTAGGCACCCGGGCTTCGGTAGCTGCAGCACGCGGGCTCAATAGTTGTGGCTCGTGGGCTCTAGAGCACAGGTTCAGTTGTGGTGCACGGGCTTAGTTGCTCTGCGGCACGTGGGATCTTCCCGGGCCAGGGATTGAACCCGTGTTCCCTGCATAGGCAGGCGGATTCTTAACCACTGAGCTACCAGGGAAGTCCCAAGAAATTATTTCTTCATGACCATTACATAGGAAAAAACATTCTGAGGCACGGGAAATAAGGCTGGAAAGAAAGCCATGAGTCAGATCATGAAGGTACGTGAATTCTTGGTAAAAGACCTTGTTTTAAACTTGTAAGCAACTAAACAAGGACTAATCATTAAATGATTGTTAGTAGAGAAGTAACATGATCAAAACAGCATTTTAGAATTGAGTCTCTAACTACTGCTTGGCTGACAGCCTAAAGTGGGGGATGATATGACAGTGGCAATTAGACTAGGGGTACAAAAGGCGGAATAATTGAGACACATCTAGAAGGTACATTAAGTCCTAATGAAACAGTCAAGAATGCAAAACAAGGGAAGAGACCAGAATTGCATATTGCATATTGCACAATGCAATAAACTAGAAATCAATAAGAAAATAATGAACAGAATACAGACTTCTTGGAAACATTCCATATCCACATATAAACATACAATTTCCTAAATTTCGAAGACACAAAGAAAAATTTCGAAATGGAAGCTTTTTTGACGCTATCCAGTAGTCAGCTACTCAAATTCTTAACATATTCCCTATTGCCTACTGAAATTCAGACTTTGGGTGTTCAGGATTTCCTATGATCTGCTTTCATTTTACTTTCTTCTATTCCTTCTCACATCTCTTACATCAGCCAAAGTGGATTTCATCCCCCCTCCCCAAAATCACTACGTATGTTCCTACTTCTCTTCCATCTCCAATTACTGAATTTCTGTCAATTTTTCTGAACTATCTAAATTTTGCTTCTTTCTTAATCCTATAGTGTTTTCAGCGCATATGCTTTACCACTTCTAAGTGTTCTCATATTAGCTTGTTTATTCTCTGGTAAAATTCTTAACATCTTTACGTTGTATATACAGTTCTTTTTGTGTTTGAACCCTCTATCCTTAGAGTAAAATATACTTGAATACATGGTTTATATAACTTGCTTTTCTTTTAACCACTTGAATTTCCTAACACAGGTCTTTGTCCAAAGGTTTTTAGAAAATATTCATAGTGTGAGAAAGAGACAAAAGAAGAGATAGAAGGAAAAAAAATACTGTTTAACTTTAAAATACTCCTGAACAATCATTTAATATGATGGGGAAAATTGAGAAAATAAATGTCTGCTGGAAGCTTTCATTGTTTTGATTCATAAGACCTCATTAGGCAACTATTTTCTGGTATGTAAAATCCCATATATTATGTGACTGTGGCTAAGTAGAGTAAATGAAATTCAAGGTGAGTTACATAAGACAATCAGCTTGGAAACAGAAATATAAAACCATGTGTGTCTTATGAGGAGAACATTTATAACAGGTTCTATGAGAGCTCAATTTTAAAATACCATGTTTTTGTTATGATGAAATGCTATGACACCACCTTTGATGAATGAAAACAGAAGCACATTCTCATACAAGAACAAGAAAGCCCTAGGGGTCCATCAAGTCAAACTGATGCACCATTCAGGCACTGTTTTCCTTATTCCCATGATATCTATCTCCTGCATTCTTGAACAGCACTAGTAACAGAAGCTCATTTTGCTAAGACACGTCTCTGGATAGTCTAGCTGAAGCTGTTTCTCCTTTCCTTCTCTCTTTCTCTCCCCTTCCACCTTCCCTCTTCCTCTCCATCTCTCTCTCAGCTATTACTTAAGAGTATTATAGTATTTTATTGATTTTTTCCAGTTAGCAATATCCAATTTCTTATCAGTTCCTCGTGTGCACCTCAAAACTCAAAACCATCTTTCAGCTTGATAGGAATCAATTATATTAGTCCAAGATTATTACAAACAAATGCTTTCCAGTTTTAAGTCACTAAAATGTTATTTATGATAGCCTGTGTTTAATCACTTTATAACTGTGGTACATATTTTAACAGATGAAATATATAAGATATCCTGTGATAAATAATATAAGGCTATTTATTTATCTGATCTTTTATCTGGTACACCAAGCTATAAAAAGCTGAACTGTTGTTCAATAGAAGATATAATTGCACAACTGTCTTTTTTAAAGGTGATTTAAACAACACGTATTTTGAAAAATCAGCATCCTCATTTATTAAAACTGGGCACTAGGTGTGGAATTTTAAATTTAGTATATAAAACAATATATATTAATTACAGTTCCATAAGTACATAAAAATTAACAGTCATGGGAATGATAAAAGCCAAACTCATTTGCCACCTATGGTGAGAAAAAAGGGGGAAAAATTTGAGGGACTTTGAACTACATATCATATTTTAATTCTTAAA
This sequence comes from Delphinus delphis, assembly GCF_949987515.2. NCBI lineage: Eukaryota > Metazoa > Chordata > Mammalia > Artiodactyla > Delphinidae > Delphinus > Delphinus delphis. The sequence goes on from NC_082689.1 coordinate 46,595,291, forward strand.
AATGAGACATATCTAAAACAAATATAGCCAAATATAAAGATTTGACAAAACTGAATATTATGTATTAAAATAGCTCCTATCTATTGAAGTCTCACTAATACCATTAAGTGTTTTATATCTATTATCATAACAATGTGTAAGAAAAGTACCATGTTCTTTCCATTTTCCATTCTTTCCATTCTTCCCGACTGAGGCAGGGAAGTTAAATAAGTTGCCTCAAAATTGCACAGTACATAAAAGGTTGAACTGGGTTTGAACCCATGCATTTTGTCTCTTGAGGCCTTGTTCTTAATCACTGCATTACATAACTAGTTTTATTTCGTTTTCTCTTTTACTTCTCTGTGTGCTTGAAGTAGTTCATATTTTTTAATGAATAAGAAAACAGAAATATCAGAATATAAATGTTAGTTAAGCTGAAAAAATTCATTTTTTAATATTTATGTAGAAGCTTTGGCATTTGTGTTATAATTTGTGAATAGATAGAAGATTAGTAACAGACATTTGTAATGACACTCATTCTCATGACACAAATTAGGTATTGTTTCACAGAAGCACATCTTTAAGAGACATGAAAACTAGGACTTTGAGTATTTTCATAAGAAATATCTGAATTCTGATTGTTTAACATATTGATTCAGCCATCCTTTGGACCCAGAGCCTCAGGGTATTTTTTTCACCCTGTGCATCTCTTTTTAGAACAATGGTATGAGATTTTCTCAAAAGTCAATGTAAGAGTGAAGAATATGAGATTTAGATGTTCCAAATCCAGAAAGAGTCAGAAGATTGGATATTCTGAAATATTTCAATGACCCCTAACTAAAAAATTGTTCAAATAGATTTTTTTCCCTATGGCAAGTGATTGACTTAAATACTTGGAGCAGGTTACAGAATCAATGGTAGACTACTTCCTATTCTCAGTTCTCCTGTTGTTTCTCTGCAAAATTTTCTTTACTCTGGTATCTGACCAATTCTAGCCACTTTAATAGTTGTAAAATGACCAGTCTCTGTTTCCTCTGCTCAGTATGGCTGCCATGCTCTTATTTGGACTCACCATCTCTGTACTGACATCTAGAAAGTGCCTCCAGGCAGAAAACCAACTATTCTGGGAGTTTATCTCATTCATTTCCTTTATCTTAGCTATTACAGTTTTGTAATTTTTTGTTCAAAATCTGAAAACAATTATTTAATATATTAACTCTAATTTTTAAATTATTTATGGTGGGCAGCCACTTTAACCAGCTTTTTAATTATTTTTAGAAGTAGAAGTTGTTATCATAGATTTGAAATAATTAGAAAAGACACATCCTTGATTTCTATCCATTATGTACATATGTATATGTAATATTTATTAAATTAAAATTTAAGGAATAAGTAATAGTTCACAATTTCACAACCACTGTCTAATCTTGGGCATATAATATTTCTATTAATTTTATTTTTTCCTTTCTTTTATGGATTAAGATGCTTATCCTAAAGTAGAAAGCACATGCCCAAGACCACACAGATGGGATTGGAACCTAAGTATTGTAATGCTAATTTCTGTGTTCTCTCCAAAATGGACAAAGTATAAAAAGAATGGGCCCAGGGTATTAAGGAATATCTTCCTGTCCACTCAAAGCTTTGGTAAGCTTAAGCCCCAATGTACACACTCATATCCCATCATCAGGCTTTAATTATGACAGGCTAAGCTACAGAAGCCATCTGGAAAAAGAAATTTCCCCACCCATTGCTTCTTCCCACTGACTTTAATATGACCCATGAATACTGTTAACAAATACCAGCTGTCTTGACTCCATACAACATTTAATTGTTATTTGTTTGTCTTAGCTTCTTGCAACTATCTCAGGAGGGTAAGGGGTCTGAATTCCTCATTGACATCCTGACATGTTGAACTACAAAAATTAGTTGGATTTGGCTTATTTTGATCTCTTCAATGCCACTTGTATTCTTTTACTTGTACAGGGTTAGAAATAACCAAAATAATAATAATAATATCTAAAGTTTAAGAAATATTTCAGAGATGATATATTATTAAAAATATACTATCATTGTAATTAAGAGTCATACACCAGAATCACTGAAAACTGAACCATTTGTTTTCTTACAGAGTTTTAGATACTAGATTAGGAAAAGAAATTTTTGTCCCCTTGGTGTTTATTTATAATGCTTTTCAAACTGTTTATAATGGTTTCTTTGTTTGTAAAATGAGTGGGTTGGATCCTTGAAGTCTTTCTGGTTCTTCCTAATTTGTAATTCCGTAGAGGGGTGTATTTCTATTGAAGGCAGTGTGCAGGCATCTATGAACCCCTCACCTGCCCTTTGCTCTTTCCTCAGTGAATACACACAGTCTGGGATTCACTTAAGAAAATCTGAATTGAAGTTTCCTCTTCTGAGTTAGCTATACTTTTGCTCTTGGGAAAATTATTAAATACTTATAAGAAAATTATGAAGGAGATTTTATATATGTAATACTAGTTTACTCATTGAGAAAATGAAAAGAAAATATCTACTATAAAATTGTTTAAAGACAAAGTAAATATATGAGAGAATAATTCGTAAATTGTGAACTATTTTACAAATGTAAGGAAATCAATGTTATAATAATTAAGCTCAAAAAGAGAGAGAGAGGGAAATAAAAGAAATAGCTTCAGATAGACTACCCAGAGACATGTCTTAGCAAAGTGAGGTCCTGCTACTAGTGCTGTTCAAGAATGCAGGAGATAGAATCATGGGAATAAGAAAAAATAGCACATACAAACAAGACAGTGTTGATTTGTCTAGTAAAGAGATCATATTTAGAATAGCATCTTCAATTTGGTTAATTTTGTGATAATTAAATATAATGTTTGAAGACTTACCTTTTGCATGTACTTATTTTGCAGGTAATTATTTTGCATGCTAAATAACTGAACAAAATTGAAATGTGATTGTAATCATACATGCATCTTTTGTTTTCAAGGATGGCACTGATTTCTGCAATTCCATTGGGATGAGTATTGTTTTTGGTTACATCTGTTTTGGGTTGCATTTTTTTTTAACAAATAATATATTTGCAACACAGCCCAGTCCCCATCACTTCAATACAGCACAGGAGTAGAAAAGAGTCATGCTGCAGGCATCATTATTATTACTCACGTAGGAAGGGTCATTTCAAAGCTTTTTACATGATCTTTCTTTTTGTAATAGCTCTTACTCCACAGACTGGGAAGCCATGTGGGCATTGTGCCAGGTGCTAAATGTGTCTTCCAACACCTCATTACAGATAGGGAAAATAGGCACATGTTGTCTCCACAGACCCACTGGATCCACTATGTGATGGAATTAGTTCCAATCAACATTTATTACCTGTCATCAATAGTTCCCCTCTCTGATCAGTGGACCATAATGATGGTTCAGATCTCTAGTGATTAAAGCCAATTCAAAGCTTCTAGTAATCCTATAAAGGTCTGAGTATTTCCAATTTTCCAATGCAAAATAATTCTGAAAAATGGCCATTGGCCCCTTTGGGAAAAGCACAGAGAAAAATTAACAGTACATACTTGTGCTATCTCACAGCCATTTTCAAGGTGACTAGGCTCACCTTCATTCAAGAGATTCTGGGTCTTTGTTCTGGCAAATGTATGTAAAATGGCTAAGTTCTTGAAACTGCACTATGCCAATCTTGATGATGTAAGTAAGGTCTAGAGTTGGTTGTATTTTTTTAAAATTTTGATCAACAATATTTTAGAAGGCTGCCCATCTATTTCAGTCCTAGAAACTGAACAATTAGCCAGGGCTAAAGGAAAAATCATTCTTACATTCTGATAGCCATCCAAGCCCTTCTGTCCTTTGTAGTGACCACGCCCACCTTGACTCTTGTCAGTTAAGTGCCAGCACTTAGTCTTTGCCATTTCTACCATTTCCACTGATATCACGAAGTACATTTTTTGACTTGACCTTGCATCATCACCCTTAAATTTCAGAGAGCAAACAATGAAAAGATTTGCAAGATTTTTTAATGTATTGCTAAAGGGAATGTCCTCTGAACCTGCTGGTGGATCGGAGTGAAAGTCACATGTGACAAATTCACTCTAATGTTCCTATGACCATAAGCCTTTGGAGACTCTCTTTTTTGTTATTTTAAAGAGGTATATACCCTGAGAAAACCATAATTCAAAAAGATACATGTACCACAATGTTCACTGCAGCACTACTTACAACAGCCAGGATATGGAAGCAACCTAAGTGTCCATCAACAGATGAATGGATAAAGAAGATGTGGCACATGTATACAATGGAATATTACTCAGCCATAAAAAGGAATGAAATTGAGTTATTTGTAGTGAGGTGGATGGACCTAGAGTCTGTCATACAGAGTGAAGTAAGTCAGAAAGAGAAAAACAAACACCATATGCTAACACATATATATGGAATCTAAAAAAAACCCCAAACAAACATGATTCTGAAGAACCTAGGGGCAGGACAGGAATAAAGATGCAGATGTAGAGAATGGACTTGAGGACACAGGGAGGGGAAAGGGTAAGCTGACAATACTCTGAATTCAAGTTACTTTGTTATCTTTTATCCACAGAATCAAATTTTGAGTCTTATTTCTATCTCAGCAGCCTTGCAGCTATTAGAGAAAATAAATAATTTTAGGGCAACATTAGAAGCTCTCTGGTTGTCTGACAATGACTTGAGCTGGTTAAAATACTCAGCGTGATATTTTATTTCCATAGTCTCTCAAGTTAAGTCAAAGGCAGTTGCCCTAACCCTCCATTTAGTCATCCTTTACTCAATTATGATCAAATGCAGCAGACTCTTGGTCTCCCAAAAGTTTTTCTTCATTAGGAGCTTCATGCAAGAAAATCACAGAAAGTTATTTCAATGACTATTTTTCCACTGCATAATTTTGACTAGCAATTTTCCTCCAATTTTCCACTAGCAATGAGGTCATCACTGCATTTAGATCCAATTAGATCAAATCACAATTCCTGAGTGCCTATCTTTGTGGGTGGATATGTTTCTTGATGCCATCTCTAATATCAAGAACTCTATTGGTCAATGTTCAGTCAAGGGAAAAATAATAATTGCAAATCCAGCAGACAGTGATGATTTAAGTCATAAAATTGGTTACAAAGCTTTTGGTAGCTGAAAGACCACATGGTATAAATGTTACTGGAAAAGCAAAAGGGAGAAAACCTTATCAAGTCTGAGGCTGAGTTGCTAAAGAGCTGTTATTTCCTCTGCTTTTCTTAGAAAAACATAAGATCTTTGCATTTTATAAACAAATGAAAGGAAATGGCTCTTCTTGCCTCCTTCCAATCTTCTTTCAGTGCCACCTACTAGTGTAACCCTAACCCTAATAACAGGGAACTAGGTAGTGTTAAATTAGTTTTCTGTCTTCCATACCCAGTGATAAAGAAAAGAGTATAAATGGATAATGATGTACGTAGGAGAGAAGAGACACCATCCAGCTCAAAAGTGTTTAGTAGCTCTGGGTTAAAACTAGCATTAGGTGTGAGTTCAGTTAGTATTTGTGGTAAAAGATGGAGGCTAGTTGACTCGGGATTCTGGTAATAATGGAAGCTCCATTTCTTTAGGACTTTGTGGCCCTTTGTGGAAAAGTAAAGACCTTGCTAAGGAAAGTAATGATCACCTTAAAATACACCTGTCTTTAGTATATGGATGCATTCTCAACAATGGCTGCTGCCCACACTGACTAAAGTAATCTTTAGCCGAAGCCTAGTTCATGAGGTTTCAACCAGCATCTCTACAGTGACGTGAATTGATAAGAAACATGAGAATGGATGCTCCAAAACTGGTTTGCTTTAGATGGTTTCTTGTTTTTTTCTTCCTTCAGTATTTAGATAGGACTAAAGGAATGATATTTTTCTCTGTTAGACCACGAGGTTCTACAACTGAAGGAAAAGAGAAAAAAATGATGGAAAACGATGGTCATATTGAAAATTAATAAGGACCCAGGCAATTAAAACTGATAAACAGATTTGCGGGGGAGGTAATGCTACTTCTCATTGGAATTTCCTCTGAGTCTCTAGGTTTGGAATATCTCTATGGAAGTCACTACGAAGCTGAGAAAGCCAGAAACTTCTATAACAAGATAATCAGCTTTTTGAAAGGAGACTTCACCCAGTGTATTTTAAGTCCACACGTTATGGCTTTTGGAAAACTGGAATGAACTGACCAGCATCCCAAAGAAGCAAAAACCAAGAAGATTTTAGTGTTTGTTTGTTTGGATTATTGTTGTTATTGTTGTCTTACAAGTGCTCTGTGTATCCTGCTCATTCCAAATAACTCTGAGCCTTAGCTGTGGTCTATGACTGAATAAAGCAAGAAGGGCATGTAATGGTCATTGGGCCCTGGGTACATTATTTTTCATTGATATAATAGAATTGGAGTTTAGATAATGCATTTCTATACTGTCTTTCTTGCATTCTAAATTTGAGTGTAGGGATATTTTTGTGAACCTGGCTATTCTTGAAATTTTGGAAAAGTGGAACACATAAGAAATGGGATTAAATGAATCAAATTTGGATGCACTGAAATGGCCACACCCATTCCAGTGAAAATGGCCCTCGTTGCACATAGTGTAGAAGGAATTCAGACCACCCAGACATATGAGTGAAAAATCTGTCTAGATGAACAAAATAAGACAATAAGGAGGAGAGACAGTGAATTTAGTTACTTTGGAACTTTATCCAAAGAAGAGAAGTTTCTTTTTGAGAGTTTTAATATCTCTGTGTGATATTTGGGATTTTTTTCTATTTTTTCTATTGAATTTGGAGTGGTAAAAACAGGTGATTATAGGTTGTTGGGTTGGGACATATAATAATCTATTTCTACAAGTGCTTAGAAATGGAAACCATTGTCACTGGTTTAGCTAAAAATAATGTAATAATTTGTTTCCCATTCACTATTATTCATTAGACTTCCCTCGTTTAGAAAATATCAAGAGAGAGGTGATTGGCAAAGCAGGATTCAAGCATGTCAGGGATCTAGTCAAATTTTATCAAGTCCCATCAAACCACCCACATATCAAATAACTAATAGTAATGGACGCTGTTAAGAATTCAAAGAGGATGACAGTTGAAAGCATGATAAAACTTCATGAATAGGTTTCAATGGAGAAGTGGTAGTAAAAGCCAAATTCAAGATGCTTATGATTTGTGAGAAAGCAGAGACAAGTGACTGTAGACTCTCAAGAAGTTTAGTTAAGAATAGAAGTTTACACATAGAATAGTACTTTTAAAAACTACAGACCAAACAAAAAATGTTTTTATAGGATGAGAACTCTTAAAAACATGTTTAATCTTAGAAGAGCTGAAGGGTGAGAAGTTGAAGACCCTGATAAGAAGAAAGCGGGCCTAATGAATTCAAAAGAAAGTAGGATTGGAGAAATTAACCAAAAGATTAATCAAAATCAAAAGATTAGCAATTTTTTTAAGTCAGATAAAGAGATGAAGGAAAAAGACACAGGGGAATGTTGAAGGGGAGAATAGGCAGTTCCTTCAGCAGGGAATTATATGCTTAGTGCATAAGAGAGGTTTAACTTGTAGATGTATTGATATGACCAAGTATTATGAATCAAATCTCCTTCATAAATTATCATATCTATTCTGTCCTTATTAGAGGAAATTTGTGGATGGGAAAGGTTTGGGTCATCTCTATTGATCTGATAAGTTTTTCTGTTTGTTTGTTTTTTGTTTGATCTGATAAGTTTTGAGAAGCAAAGCATTAACTCATAATACAGCTTCTGCTTGGACACTGTACCTACAGAGGAAAGGTTAAAGAGGGAAAAGATATCTTAAGCCAGGGTTTTCTTCAGAAGGTATCTAAGGTATTCTCAGATACCTTTAGAAGGTATCTGAAGGTATTCTTCAGATTAAATAAATCCCAGTAACCCCTGCTATAACAGAAACAAATTGATTAAAGATGGTAAGAGTGTAGAATCAAGCTTCTCATCGTATAAACAAAGACACTGCATCATTCTCAACAGTCATGTTTTTCAAATTTTCTGTGCTTTGAAACAGCTTTGTGCAACATTTATTTTCTCTACACATCATGTATAAGCAATATGATTTCATTATGATTTACAAAAAGCTAATTTATTTAATGCAAAATATGCATTTACAATAACTCAGTCTTATGGAATAAGAATTTATTTCTGTATAGTATTATTAATTATAAAAGATTCAAACTTGTTCGCATTATTATGAGATAGGCACCATTCTCATCAGTTTGCAGATGACGAAACTGGAACTCAAAGATTAAAAGTGACTTGTGTTACGATTATTCCCTCATAAAGTGTGAGCAGGAGCTTGAACGTAATTTTGTGATTCCAAGCTTAGCATTAATTCTTCCCCAATATATGTTCGTAACCACATGACAAGAAAAAATAGTTGATCCTATACTCTAATTTCAATCTCTGATCCAATTTCCATGGTGATAATAAAACTAAATAAGGATACCTCTTCCTCCAACTGAGAACATTAAAAATTGTGTTTGCTCTTTCAGAAGTCAGAAGCATTTGACTAGGATTTGAGGGATAGGTCCAATTAGTCTCCTGGTTTGATTAAAATCTTACATGATAATGTTCTGCCTCGCATCATTTTGAATTTTAGCTATCATTATTTACTTGGTTTTAAATCATAAAGTGCTATCTAAATATATCAACACATTTTTTTCTTTTTGAAGATAGAATACTGTTCTTTAATTTCATACATAATTGTCATGATTTTATCTTGAAAGAAAAGAATTTCATTGTACCCAGTGTTAACATTTAGGAGGAATTTATTGCTTTTATTTTGAGTACAGAATTAATAAATATTTTTCTTATAGGCTTGAGAAAAGAACAATAGAAATTACTCATAAAATGTTAGGCAATGTACTAACATGATACAATTTCTAGTTCTGACAATGACTCACTAAGAAAGTGAATATCTCTTTCCGGTTTTTTTTTCCTTATGTCCCCAGAACAGCAATTGATATTTGAATCCGTTAGCCAAAACTCTCTACTCAACTGGGAACTGATGCTAGAGACATTTACTCTTATACAGCACTTAGAAATATTCCAATTCATAGCTTAAAAATATGAAAAACAATATCATTACCACTATCATTGTAAATGTAAGTGCAGCAATTCTGTATGTATGAAAGACTATACTAACTGGGATTAAAACTATTTCAAGTGGAAGCCTTGAAAGTCTAAAATCGTAAGACATACCTCACTATGGAATAACTCTCATACCACACTTTTCTCCAAAAATAAATATATATGTTAATTGCTTCAAGTTTAGGTGACAACACTAAACTTAAAAAAAAAAAAGACCCCTGCAAGGTAACAGATCCAATGAGGTGAGCCCTTTCTGTGAGATGCACTTCCCTAGTAAGGGGAAAATAATAGCAACTAAGAAAAGTGGAAATTTTTGCTAAACATTTTTCCTTTCCACAAGAAAATTGCATTTTATCTTTAGTAAATCTTTTATCACTAATATTAGACTCAAAATATTAAATTTTTAGGGGTGTACTTTCTTTCCTCTAGAATAATTTAAAAAATGTTATGTACTCTGTAATCTTTTGGAGTGCCAAATTTTTCAGAACGTGTTTTGCTATGTGGACTTCTTTTGTGCCACACCTAATAATCTGAAGTTTTAAGTTCATGCATTATTCAATCAACAGTAACACTGATAACAATTTCTATAAAACATTTCATTTTTGTTACCTTTTGTTGTATTACAAAACCTTACCTTTTCACTGTTATGTAAATATAAATTTTTAGGGACCAAAATGTTACCTTATAAGAAAAATGAGCAATTTACCTTCTATACTATTATATATATATATATATATATATATATTTTTTTTTTTTTTTTTTTTTTTTTTGCGGTATGCGGGGCCCCCACTGCCGTGGCCTGTCCCTTTGCGGAGCAAAGGCTCAAGACGCGCAGGCTCAGCGGCCATGGCTCATGGGCCCAGCCACTCCGCGGCATGTGGGATCCTCCCGGACCGGGCACGAACCCGCGTCCCCTGCATCGGCAGGCGGACTCTCAACCACTGCGCCACCACGGAAGCCCCCTTCTATACTATTGAAGATGATTTTCTCAAGTCCCTTTTTCCTTTCCCCTCAGTATAACATTCCATGCTTAGGGATAAAACTAGGATTCAAAACAGATGTACCTCCACAACTAGTCACCTCCTTTTCTACGCAAATCTGAAAATTCACATAAACAAAACATATTAACGATGTGCATAAGACATTTTTCCATTTGAATTGACGGTTATGTATGAAAATGAAACAAATTCTCAAGTGAAGTTGTTCTAACTTTTTAAACTATGAAACTACTACCCAGTGTAGAAATAAATTTTATAACTAGGCTATCTATCTATCTATCTACTATCAAATATATCTACCTGAAACAAAATATTTTAATACAATTTCTAGATTTTCCATGTGAGATGCACTCTGTTTCTCTTCTTTTAAAAAAAATTTTTAAGGAAATGTGAATGCTAACTGCAGGGTTGATTAAGGAGTAACATCTGTATTACAGCTCTATTCTTTCTTGGTGCTCACATCACAATGTGACCAACAATTTTAGGCTTGAACATTTTAAATATCATATTATTTTGCAAAGTTTTTATACTTTTTTTTAAACATTTTTATTGGAGTATAATTGCTTTACAATGGTGTGTTTCTGCTTTACAACAAAATGAATTAGTTATATATATACATATGTTCCCATATCTCTTCCCTCTTGCATCTCCCTCCCTCCCACCCTCCCTATCCCACCCCTCCAGGCGATCACAAAGCACCGAGCTGATCTCCCTGTGCTATGCGGCTGCTTCCCACTAGCTATCTACCTTACTTTTGGTAGTGTACATATGTCCATGCCTCTCTCCCGCTTTGTCACAGCTTACTCTTCCCCCTCCCCATATCCTCAAGTCCATTCTCTAGTAGGTCTGTGTCTTTATTCCTGTCTTACCCCTGGGTTCTTCATGACATTTTTTTTTTCTTAAATTCCATATGTATGTGTTAGCATACGGTATTTGTCTCTCTCTTTCTGACTTACTTCACTCCGTATGACAGACTCTAGGTCTATCCACCTCATTACAAATAGTTCAATTTCATTTCTTTTTATGGCTGAGTAATATTCCATTGTATATATGTGCCACACCTTCTTTATCCATTCATCCGATGATGGACACTTAGGTTGTTTCCATCTCCGGGCTACTGTAAATAGAGCTGCAATGAACATTTTGGTACATGACTCTTTTTGAATTATGGTTTTCACAGGGTATATGCCCAGTAGTGGGATTGCTGGGTCATATGGTAGTTCTATTTGTAGTTTTTTAAGGAACCTCCATACTGTTCTCCATAGTGGCTGTATCAATTTACATTCCCACCAACAGTGCAATAAGGTTCCCTTTTCTCCACACCCTCTCCAGCATTTATTGTTTCTAGATTTTTTGATGATGGCCATTCTGACTGGTGTGAGATGATATCTCACTGTAGTTTTGATTTGCATTTCTCTAATGATTAGTGATGTTGAGCATTCTTTCATGTGCTTGTTGGCACTCTGTATATCTTCTTTGGAGAAATGTCTATTTAGGTCTTCTGCCCATTTTTGGACTGGGTTGTTTGTTTTTTTGTTATTAAGCTGCATAAGCTGCTTATATATTTTGGAGATTAATTCTTTGTCAGTTGCTTCATTTGCAAATATTTTCTCCCATTCTGAGGGTTGTCTTTTGGTCTTGTTTATGGTTTCCTTTGCTGTGCAAAAGCTTTGAAGTTTCATTAGGTACCATTAGTTTATTTTTGTTTTTATTACCATTTCTCTAGGACGTGGGTCAAAAAGGATCTTGCTGTGATTTATGTCATAGAGTGTCCTGCCTAAGTTTTCCTCTAAGAGTTTGATAGTTTCTGGCCTTACATTTAGGTCCTTAAAACATTTTGAGCTTATTTTTGTGTATGGTGTTAGGGAGTGATCTAATTTCATACTTTTACATGTACCTGTCCAGTTTTCCCAGAACCACTTATCGAAGAGGCTGTCCTTTCTCCACTGTACATTCCTGCCTCCTTTATCAAAGATAAGGTGACCATATGTGCGTGGGTTTATCTCTGGGCTTTCTATCCTGTTCCATTGATCTATCTTTCTTTTTTTGTGCCAGTACCATATTGTCTTGATTACTGTAGCTTTGTAGTATAGTCTGAAGTCAGGGAGCCTAATTCCTTGAGCCCCGTTTTTCTTTCTCAAGATTGCTTTGGCTATTCAGGGTCTTTTGTGTTTCCATACAAATTGTGAAATTTTTTGCTTTAGTTCTGTGAAAAATGCCAGTGGTAGTTTGATAGGGATTGCATTGAATCTGTAGATTGCTTTAGGTAGTAGAGTCATTTTCACAATGTTGATTCTTCCAATCCAAGAACATGGTATATCTCTCCATCTATTTGTATCATCTTTAATTTCTTTCATCAGTGTCTTACAATTTTCTGCATACAGGTCTTTTGTCTCCTTAGGTAGGTTTATTCCTAAATATTTTATTCTTTTTGTTGCAATGGTAAATGGGAGTGTTTTCTTGATTTCACTTTCAGATGTTTCATCTTTAATGTATAGGAATACCAGAGATTTCTGTGCATTAATTTTGTATCCTGCTACTTTACCAAATTCATTGATTAGCTCTAACAGTTTTCTGTTAGCATCTTTAGGATTCTCTATGTATAGTATCATGTCATCTGCAAACAGTGACAGCTTTACTTCTTCTTTTCCGATTTGGATTCCTTTTATTTCCTTTCCTTCTCTGACTGCTGTGGCTAAAACTTCCAAAACTATGTTGAATAAGAGTGGTGAGAGTGGGCAACCTTGTCTTGTTCCTGATCTTAGTGGAAATGCTTTCAGTTTTTCACCATTGAGGACGATGTTGGCTGTGGGTTTGTCATATATGGCCTTTATTATGTTGAGGAAAGTTCCCTCTATACCTACTTTCTGCTGGGTTTTTATCATAAATGGGTGTTGAATTTTGTCAAAAGCTTTCTCTGCATCTATTGAGATGATCATATGGTTTTTCTCCTTCACTTTGTTAATATGGTGTATCACGTTGATTGATTTGCCTATATTGAAGAATCCTTGCATTCCTGGAATAAACCCCACTTGATCATGGTGTATGATCCATTTAATGTGCTGTTGGATTCTGTTTGCTAGTATTTTGTTGAGGATTTTTCTGTCTATGTTCATCAGTGATATTGGCCTGTAGTTTTCTTTCTTTGTGACATCCTTGTCTGGTTTCGGTATCAGGGTGATGGTGGCCTCGTAGAATGAGTTTGGGAGTGTTCCTCCCTCTGCTATATTTTGGAAGAGTCTGAGAAGGATAGGTGTTAGCTCTTCTCTAAATGTTTGATAGAATTCGCCTGTGAAGCCATCTGGTCCTGGGCTTTTGTTTGTTGGAAGATTTTATATCAAAGTCTCAATGTCAGTGCTTGTGATTGGTCTGTTCATATTTTCTATTTCTTCCTGATTCAGTCTGGCCAGGTTGTGCATTTCTAAGAATTTGTCCATTTCTTCCAGGTTGTCCATTTTATTGGCATAGAGTTGCTTGTAGTAATCTCTCATGATCTTTTGTATTTCTGCAGTGTCAGTTGTTACTTCTCCTTTTTCATTTCTAATTGTATTGATTTGAGTCTTCTCCCTTTTTTTCTTGATGAATCTGGCTAATGGTTTATCAATTATGTTTATCTCCTCAAAGAACCAGCTTTTAGTTTTATTGATCTTTGCTATCGTCTCCTTCGTTTCTTTTTCATTTATTTCTGATCTGATTTTTATGATTTCTTTCCTTCTGCTAACTTTGGGGTATTTTTGTTCTTCTTCCTCTAATTGCTTTAGGTGCAAGGTTAGGTTGTTTATCCGAGATGTTTCATGTTTCTTAAGGTAGGCTTGTATGGCTATAACCTTCCCTCTTAGAACTGCTTTTTCTGCATCCCATAGGTTTTGGGTCGTCGTGTCTCCATTGTCATTTGTTTCTAGGTATTTTTTAAATACTAACAGCCATAAAAGGGGAAATCGACAGTAACACATTCATAGCAGGGGACTTTAACACCCCATTTTCACCAATGGACAGATCATCCAAAATGAAAATAAATAAGGAAACACAAGCTTTAAATGATACATTAAACGAGATGGACTTAATTGATATTTATAGGACATTCCATCCAAGAACAACAGAATACACATTTTTCTCTAGTGCTCATGGAACATTCTCCAGGATAGATCATATCTTGGGTCACAAATCAAGCCTTGGTAAATTTAAGAAAATTGAAGTTGTATCAAGTATCTTTTCTGACCGCAACACTATGAGACTAGATATCAATTACAGGAAAAGATCTGTAAAAAATACAAACACATGGAGGCTAAACAATACACTACTTAATAATGAACTGATCACTGAAGAAATCAAAGAGGAAGTTTTTATACTTTTTATATTATCCTTACACCTATTGTCATCCCAAACCTAATTTGGAAGTACAAACACAGGAGATTATTTTTATTGTCAAAATTTCCTCTCTCGTTTTCATGAGGGTTGATACCAAATATTGTTTACTGTATTTGCTATTTTTTCCTGGGATGACAGAAGAGACATAGTGCTCTGTTCTGTGAAACTTTCACAAAGAACAGTAATAGGTTCTCATGTAAGTAGCATAGATAGATGGTGTGTTTTCTGGAGATGCAACATGTATGAGGATGGTACAAGTGCCTTATCCCATCCACCACCTAACCATACCCCTGCACCCCTGTTTGGTTGTATTACTTACATGAGAAAAGGAAACAGATTAGGTTCCTTTGATCCCCTGTTATTCTTCAAAAAATTTTTTGAAAGGTAACAAAATAAATTCCAAAAGTACCAAGCTTAATTGCCTTAATATTGCCATATCTATATATATTATATATATATGCCACATATATACATGGCATATATATATATTTATATATGCCATGTATATATACATGAAACGGTTCTTAAGACCTTATACTATGGGAACAAATGAATGTGAATGATTATTATGCTTTTTGACTAATTGATAGTCTCAGAAATTAATAATCTCAAAGTTCATAGAAGTAGAAGTAACTATAGTGTTTATAGCATTCAAGGGGATATGATTACCTGAAGAGTATTACTTATTACATGATACTGTTTGGTCAATAAAATATATAAAAATTAAGCAGTTGTGTGGGAAGTATGATTTAAAAATCCATCAGACATTTTCAGAAAATAAATTGCTACTTGGAATTAAACTTTCTAGTCTAATTTGATTACCAAACATTTCTGTATTTAAATGTTTAATTATGATACAAAAAAATCTATGTTGAGCTTTGCTTATGTAAGATATAGTTTATCCAAGTATATTAGTAGGGACAATATGTGCATCATTAAAATCAGTAAAAATAATCTGAAAATTAATTTACAAATGGTTCTATTTTTTAATTTAATGTGGTAAAGTTTGTTTTTTCCTACTGAACTGCTAAAACTTTAAGACTATTTGTGAAAGTATCTTCACAGACTATTCCTAGAAAAACAAATCCAGCTAGGCTAATTACCTAAAACTTGTTAAGCTCATTAATTTTATCCTAGTTTATCTGAGTATTCTTATATACTTTAAAGAAGGCAACTACAAGCAAAAACATCAAAGCATAAAGGAAAAACAGGATACTCTGAATTATGGTCCTCTTTTTTTAAATATAGTAACAGTTGATGGGACGTAGGTCCTTAATCATCTTTTTTCTCTTACCTGACTATTTTCACCTATTTTAACTATTTTAATTCTGATATAATTTGTACTAAAAAGTGTTCTTGACAGAGATACCTAATGTAGCTAATACAAATGTAGGGGCATAATAAAATAGGATTCTTTCATGAAGATTTCTACAAGCCTGAATTTAGATAATTTAGCAACTTAAATAAGAAAAGTCATAATAGGAGGCCACTGCAAACTACTGCAATGGCCTAGTAGTTCAATTTTTTTTTTTTTCGGTACGCAGGCCTCTCACTGCTGTGGCCTCTCCCGTTGTGGAGCACAGGCTCCGGACACGCAGGCTCAGCGGCCATGGCTCACGGGCCCAGCCGCTCCGCGGCATGTGGGATCTTCCCAGACCGGGGCACGAACCTGTGTCCCCTGCCTCGGCAGGCGGACTCTCAACCACTGCACCACCAGGGAAGCCTGCAGTAGTTCAATTTTTAAGCTAGAATTTGTTTATATATTCTTTCTAATTTTTTTTACTATTCCTTACTAATGTCTCTTACCCATCACACTGCAGACTCTTAATCATTTAAAACAAACAAGGAAAAATGTCTATGCAAACAAGTTTTTTTTTTACAGCATAGAATTTAGCAGAAGCTCAGAGCAGACTTAATGGGTGCCACTTCATAGATGGGGAACTAAAAACAGTAATAAACCAGGAGGACTGAGCCCTGCTCTATCACAAGGAAACAAATGTGAGAAAAGATAAGAAAATTCAATGAGAAAGCAATAGGAAGAACCACAGAAAACAGTCTAAGCAACAGAATAGCACAAGCAAAAACACACACTTAATAGGAGGAAGCAGGCCTGGCTCTTGAGAGGTGATTAATAACAATTAGAGGCCACCTAGGGTTCTGAACTTGGAAATGATGCTTCATGGAGTAAAACTTAAAACAGAATTATCCATTATGAGTAAGACTCCTCCCTCTCAAAAATTTTTCACTGCTCTGTGATACTAATTTCATCAAAAATATTGCCTCTAAATCTGCACCTCATTAGAAAGTGCTGCCCACAACACTTGCCTTAAGTGAACCTCAGAGTGCACAGTTTTCCTTGCAGCTCCCCACCCTGCCACCACGAAAGGATAGTTACACTCTGACATTCCCTAAACACAGAGGTGGGGAAATTGCTTCAACTACAAATGCCTGCTCTCCAACCCACATTCAACCTATTCAATGACTGAGCTGCAGTGCCCTCATTACCTTATCCCTCCACCTGTGCTCAAATACTATATCTTCCTATATCCTCAGGAACTTAGCTCTATTATGTATCTTTTCTTTTTCACTGGCTTTTTTTCTTTTGTTTACTTTCTCTATTCTCTTTGTATAAAATCCATCACCCATTTCCCACTGGAAAAAAAAGCTCCCTCAGTTTCCTGATTTCCTATAACCATATTCCCATCTGTTCCCTTCCCTCACAGTCAAGCATCTTGAGTTTTTCACATGCATTGTCTATATTTTTTCCCCATTCATGTCTCTGCATTTCAGTCTTTCTTCCCCTATCAAAGGACTTACCTTCACTCAAATTGTCAGTGACCACCTGGATTCAAAACACAATTAATACATTTAATCCCTTCTCTCCTTTCACTTCTCCATGCTATTTGTCGTACCACTGAACTATTATGAAACCCACCAACCCTTGATCTCTGAGATGTTTTCTATTATATGTCTTCCTGTTTTGCTGCTAGATATAGTCTTTGTTTTCCCCAGCATTCCTTAAAGACTCATGTTTCCCAATTCTATTCTTAGCTTTCTTCTGCTAATTACTTACTTTCTCTCTGGCTTTAACTAAAATCTGTAAACTAACGATATTTTATCTTTCTCAATAGTCCAGAAATCTTTTCAGAAGTTCAGACCTGTATTTCCAAATTCCTGCCAGACTTAAGACTTGGAAGTCACATAGGTACCTAAAATCAGCAAGGCCAACACTGATCTGGTCATTTGCACAACTGTTTCTCTTTCTAGTCTCATTATTTTAGGTAATTACACCATCTAATCACCTAAGGTGGGAATGACCCTCAGTACTCTCTCCACTAAATCCTTTCCCCAACGATTTATTATTAAGCCCTGTAGATTCTATCTCCTAATTATCTCTCCAATTGGACATTTCCTTCCCTCCCCTGTACAGGCCTCATTATTTCTCATTTGTATTATACCTCTGCTACCAGTCCTGCTGATTTTGATTTATCTGTTCATTTACTGTTAATGTTTTAAAAAACTTGATACTGAAGATGAACTGACATGGGCTTTTGTGTAAAATCTTCCCAGGAGTTCTTACTAATCGTGAATCTGCAATTCATTTAATATTTCTGAGGTTCTATCTTCTCACATCTTTAACGGATAAGAAAAGTATCCTCCTCACAGAGTTAAATTAAGTCATGCATATAAGGGCTTACCCCTTGGTAATCACTCAAAATTCTTCTTACTATTAACTTTTAATTTTACAACTATTATTATGACTCAAGCTTAAATCCATTTGAAGACTCTCCATTACCATAAGGATGAAATTGAAAACCTTAAAATGGCTTTCAGGGTCTCTAGAATCTAATTCTACTAACTTCTCTAGCCTCATCTTTCTACACTCTCTGATAGAAGCCCTAATTTCAGTTGGATGCTTTTCCTTCTCCTTCTTCTGACATAGTTACTTAACTACTCACGGGCATCTTAAAAACTCATTTTAAAAATTACCCATGCTAGGAAGGCTGATGGGGAAGGGTCTGCAAGGAAAGAGTGAAAAAGGTCAAGAGAATTTTCTTGAATACTGAAAGGTCTATATCTTAATTGGGGTAGAGTTTACACAGATGTATATGTTTGTCAGACAACTGTAGAGTTAATCCATTTTATTGTATGTAAATTATACCTCAATAAATTGACTAAAAATGATTCCATATGGAAACTCTTCAGTAACTCCTTTCTCCCTGGGCTAAATGGCCATATATGAACTTCCATATGACACACACATACTCTTTTCACAGCACTTATTCTATTGTCTTGCCAAGCACTAAACAAATTATGAATCCCTCTAAAAACTCTGGAATACTCATTTTTATATCTGTATCTCCAACATCTAGTATAAGGGCCCCAAACAATAGGGCCTCAAAGAATATTTATGGGATCAGTGAATGAATGAATTACAAATTGAGATTATAATTATAAATTCATATTAAAATTTGGTAATGTGGAATTATGTGATTAAATGTTTACAGTTTTAATGTAAAACTGTACACTAATTAATTTTAAAGCACATGTACTTCTGTGTAATATTTCTAATTTATACAAAGATTAGAATGCCACACACAATTGCTAATAATAGCTATGTAACTCCATCATAGATTAATAATGTTTACATTAATGCTTTGGCATTAAATCTTAAAATGAGAGTGCATGATGCATAGAGGACTTATTCTCTTTTTAATGAAAAATAAATAAGATCAATTAAAAACTGTCATCCATTTATTACAAAAAAAACCCTCAGTGCAGCAATAGTATCAAGAACATATTGAAATGAAAACAATGATGAGAAAATGGGATACTAACATCAACTGTACTGTCACTTCCAAACATACAAAGAAAAACCTGGACTAGAAGGAATCATAATTCCCATGGCACCGAGGCACTTAGAGAAGTCATTACTGATATACCCAGGATGCAAAATACGAAGGAGTATGATCCTTAAAGAAATACATGCCTAACAGCAGGCAAAGTTCCTGATGATTATAGTTGGGATTGGGGGGGATCATCTTATAAAATATAGAATACAAGGTCATATGACCTGGCTTTCAGGGGCCATATCATCAGTCAGTCTCATTGATAACTTACTTTGATAAGCCACGCGCATAAAATATCCTTATTCTTGGATGAGGAAGAGGTATAAAATCCAATATATTCTACCCTAAATTAATAGTTTGTGTATATCATGTACAAATTGAATTGCCATATAAGAAAATGTACATAAAAGATGATGCATAATATTGGAGCACAATTCCTTTGTGTTAGATAAAACAGAAGCTTGTATTTCAGATGTACCAATTATTGTTCCTTCCAAGCCTACAGTTTCTCCTAAAGGAAAAAACCTTAGCTTTTCCACCAACAAAATGTTAACCCATATTTAAACTCACATGATACAGCCCCTGTCACAGAGTGGACCACAAATCAATATACGATCCAAGGGCAGCCAATCTTCAGATTTTTAATTGTAATTGACTTAGAGTATTATACTAGTTTCCAGTGTACAGCATAGTGATTCAGTATTTTTATAGATTATGATCCATTGAAAGTTATTACAAGATAATGGTTACAATTTCCTGTGATATACAATATATGTTTGTTGTTTATCTATTTTACACATAGTAGTTTGTTAATACCATACCCCTAATTTGTGCCCCCCTTCCTTCTCCCCTTTGGTAATCACTAGTTTGTTTGCTACAGTTGTGAGTCTGCTTCTGTTTTGCATATACATTCATTTTATTATTTTTAAGGTTCCACATAAGTGATATCATACAGTTTTTGTCTTTCTCTGACTTATTTCACTAAGCATAATATTCTCTAGGTCCATCTACATTGATGCAAATGGCAGAATTTCATTCGTTTTACGGCTGAGTAATATTCCATTGTATGTACACACATACATTTTTTCTGCCCATTTTGTAATTGAGTTGATTGTTTTTTTGATGTTGAGGTGCATGAGCTGTTTATACATTTTGAATATTAACCTTTTACCAGTCATATCATTTGCAAATATATTCTCCCATTCCATAGGTTGTCTTTTCAATTTGTCAATGGTTTCCTTTGTTGTGCAAAAGCTCTTAAGGTGAATTAGGTTCCATTTATTTATTTTTACTTTTATTTCTTTTGTCTTAGGAGACAGATCCAAAAAAATATTGCTATGGTTTATGTCAAAGAGTGTTTCACCTATGTTCTCTTCTAGTTTTATGGTTTCAGGTCTTTAAACCATTTTGAGTTTATTTTTGTATATGGTGTGAGGTAATGTCCTAATCCCATTCTTTAACATGTAATAGCTGTCCAGTTTTCACAGTACCACTTATTGAAGAGACTGTCTTTTCTCCAATGTATATTCTTGCTTCCCTTATAGGCCAATATCTTTGATGAATATAGATGGAAAAATCCTCAACAAAATATTAGCAAACCAAATCCAACAATATATTAAAAGGATCATATGCCATGATCAAGTCAGATTTACTCCAGGGTCACAAGGATGGTTCAACATTTGCAAATCAATCAATGTGATATACCACATTAACAAAAGGAAGGATAAAAATCACATGATCATCTCAACAGATGCAGAAAAAGCATTTGACAGAATTCAACATCCATTCATGATAAAAACTCTCATCATCATGGGTACAGAGGAAACATATCTCAACATAATAAAGGCGATTTATGACAAACCCACAGCCAACATCATACTCAACAGTGAAAAGCTGAAAGTCTTTTCTCTAAACTCAGGAAGAAGACAAGGATGCCTACTCTTGAAACTTCTATTTAACATAGCATTGGAAACACTATCCACAGCAATCAGATAAGAATAAGAAATAGAAGGCATCCAAATTGGAAGGGAAGAGGTAAAACTGTCAGTATCTGCAGATGACATGATACTTTATATAGAAAACCCTAAAGTCTCCACCCCAAAACCATTAGAATAAATGAATTCAGCAAAGTTGCAGGATATAATATTAATATACAGAAATCGGTTGTGTTTCTATATATTAATAATGAACTATCAGAAAGATAAAGTTTTTTTAAAGTCCTATTTAAAATCATATCAAAAAGAATAAAATTCATAGGAATAAACTTAACCAAGGAGGTGAAAGACCTATACTCTGAAAACTAGAAAACATTGATGAAGGAAACTGAAGATGATACAAAGAAATGGAAAGGCATCTAGTGCTCTTAAATTGGAAAATTAATATTGTTAAAATGGCTATACTGCCCAAAGCAATCTACAGATTTAATGCAATCTCTACCAAAATACCCATGACATTTTTATAGAACTAGAGCAAATAATCTTAAAATTCATGAAAAACCTAGGGGTGAAACAGGAATAAAGACACAGACTTACTAGAGAATGGACTTGAGGCTATGGGGAGGGGGAAGGGTAAACGGTGACAAAGCGATAAAGAGGCATGGACATATATACACTACCAAACGTAAGGTAGATAGCTAGTGGGAAGCAGCCGCATAGCACAGGGAGATCAGCTCGGTGTTTTGTAACCGCCTGGAGGGGTGGGATAGGGAGGGTTGGAGGGAGGGAGACGCAAGCGGGAAGAGATATGGGAACATATGTATATATATACCTGATTCATTTTGTTGTGAAGCTGAAACTAACATACCATTGTAAAGCAATTATACTCCAATAAAGATGTTTAAAAAAAAATTTTTAAAGAATAAAAAAAAAAATTCATATGGACCCACAAAAGACCCTAAATTGCCAAAGGAAACTTGAGAAAAAAGAAAAAACCTGAAGGTATCACTCTCCCAGACATCAGACTATACTACAATGCTGCAGTAATTAAAACAGCATGGTAGGGCTTCCCTGGTGGCGTAGTAGTTGAGAGTCTGCCTGCCAATGCAGGGGACACGGGTTCGTGCCCTGGTCCGGGAAGATCCCACGTGCCATGGAACGGCTAGGCCCATGAGCCATGGCCACTGAGCCTGCATGTCCAGAGCCTGTGCTCCGCAATGGGAGAGGCCACAACAGTGAGAGGCCCACATACCACAAAAAACAAAAAAACAGCATGGTACTGGCACCAAAACAAACACATAGAACAATGGAACAAAATTGAGAACTCAGAAATAAACCCATGCACCTATGGCAAACTAACCTACAACAAAGGAGGTAATCTTCAGATTGAACAGTCATTTGTGATGGAATGAAAGGCAGGATTAGCCATTAAGGGGTGGGTTGTAAAGGGCTTAATAAACTGAAGTTATAAGGCTATCAAAATTATAAGTAAGCAAAACTAATGAGGTAGAGGAAATATACGAAGAAGCCAAATCATAGAGATAGGAGTACAGAAATGTGTAGCTGTCTCTCAATTATTGTAAAAAAATGCCACTAGTTCAAAGATCTATGTGTAGCTCAACTTTAACAAACTATTTTGTGTCCAGATTTTTCTGGATTCTCTATGGATATGTCTTTCCAACAAACCTATAATCTGCTAAATTGAGACAATTTCTTGAAATGAAAAATAAATAAATAAAATTTAAAAGCTTAATTAAAATGACTTTCTATGAATTTTCAGCATCAGAACACAGAGTGGCCAATAAAAATATAGGGAAAACATTAACTTTCTAAGAAACAAATATATATGCTTAGGAAATAAACCATATTGTACAAAAACTGTCGCCATTATCACTATATAGTATTCTTTCAGCATAATTTTTTTTTAATTCAACTGAAAAAGATGACAGCAAAATAAATTGACTCCCATTATGTAATTCTTCTAAATGATGTGAAAGTCTGCACGTACAACTAAATAAGCTGAAATAGAAATAGTCTGTTTGCTCTTTCCACCTAATAGAAAAGAACAAAAGCTCTTGACATAGCCAGGAAAGAAAAATACTATGAATACCATTGTTCACCATGAAAATCTTTCTTTAAAGTACTAATATATCAAAGACCAGTACAATATAGCCAATATAATTTCTAAAAGTTTGCATACATAATTTTGGAAGGAACAAACTTTCTAATGACACTTTGACCGAGTATAGCTTACATCAGATTATATCTTTTTTCCAGTAATCTCTGTGTACATATTCAGATATGCCTAGCAAAAAAAAAAAAAACCCCACAAATGAACCTCTACTGTTTATATACTCAAAATAGTCAAGAAAAAAAATGTTTCTTATATTGAATACTAATTCCATTGTATACGTATGTATTTCGTGTCCCATGACATAACTGGGTGGACTCAGAGAGTGATACAATAGATTTTAATCATTTTATCTAGCTGTTCTTATCCACTGGGCCAATGTTTTTCTTTTCCCATGAGAACTCTCTGTAGTAGTAGAGCACCAATGCCCCCTTTTTCTCCTGACTGAAATGCAAGGTATATACAGTGTAGAACATAAGTTATTCCTGCCCAAGGAGAGAAGAGAGACAAAGTTTTTACCTTCTAGAAATAAACAGTACAATGCTTTGTCCCAGCTACTGCATCAGTGGTGCTTAGGATGTTCTGCCCTCAATCAGTCAGTTTGGTCAATCCTTCTAAAACATTAAGCCTAAAGGTACTAAGCCAGATACCGTAAGTATCCTAGATGGCTGAAAGAAATGTTTTCTTAGTACAGTATTTGCATCCAGCCTGAGGAAAAGTTTATCTGAGCTGCTCTCCCAATTCCCCTTCTCGTCTCCTCACCCCACACCTGGGTAAATGGTGTATTCATCTTGTTTCCGAGCTATTCTATATTTCAAGGAGAATCCTTCTCCATGATTTTACATGCTTTAAAAATGTCCTTACTTCTCCAAACTCTCTTTCCATGTTCACTCCCACCCCATAATACAAAGCACTTTCTTGTATTTCATTATCTGCTCTTTCTAACACTGAAGTTATCAGGCCATGCAGGTTGGAACAGCTGCATTATATGGATCTAGAAAACAAATATTTAGGGATTTATAGGTCCTCAAAGCCCTCAAGCCACAGTGCACAGCAGGCCATTTCACAAGTTTGAATTACAAAGACATTAAGGGAATAGAGGATACAGAGTACAAAATTGTTTTCTTCTGTCTCAGTTAAGGCGCCTGTAAGTCCTACTTGTTATGGTTGATTCTGTATCTCACTTAACTTTTGAACCTACATATCACTGGGACAGTGCTTGAATGTCTCACTGTGAAACACTGAATGAATACAATGAGCGAATCATATTTCTTCAACTATCAGAGAAATAAAATTACCAAGCATACATACATGGCTATTATAATGCAGATAAGAGTAAAATAATTATAGGTGATAAAAGGATGAACATTATTATGCTAATTTATGTGTTTATTTAATGTATATTCAAAAATATGACCAGTATATCAAAGTTGTGATTTCACTGATATTAGTTGCTTGTCACAGTGTTAAAGTATTTAGATCATTCCCTAGCCGTATACGTTTTCAAGGATGGCATATATTGTGGGCAAATGCTCTGCAATAACAAAGTGACTTAAACTTGTAGGACTTAACCTTACACAGTCACTAACAGGAAATACAAGTAGTTGTTAGATGGAGTCTTTGTGAACAAGTCTCAATTGAGAAAAAGAAAATTCGCAATTCCACCAAAGAACAAGACCTCAGAATACTTGTCACTAAATTTAATGATTTTCAACTATCCTCCCAGAACTACTTTCTTACTGGATAGCCATCTAATTATTTGTGTGTGTGTGTGGGAGGACAATTGGTGGTCTCTCCTACTCCACCATTTTGCTGATGTTACCTGCTAAGTAAATATACAAAAGTATATTTCAGAAACTTATCCAAAGCACAGAATGGAGTCTTAAAGAACCACCTCTGGCATAAAACAAATCCGCTGTAATATGTCAAGCACATTGTAAATATTAAAAGCATATAAAAATCTATCTATATGTGGTTTGCTGTTAATTTAATTCCAAACTTCTAATTACTTATAATCTTATTTGAAAGAGAAGACATACATGTACAAGGAAGAATTATAGCACAGTGCAAGATGGTATAAAATGGAATTCTAAATTGAATATAATTAAGAAATAAATTACATATTATGCACAACACATACTGTTGAATTAAATTAACTTTGAATCATCAGTGAAGACTCCATAAACAGAAATTGATCTGGACTTCAAATACCTGAATGGTTTTGTATAGAAAAAGAAAAAGACAAGACTGAGGTGAAGAAGTAGATGAAAAGAGGAAGGCTATACAGAAAGCTGGGAAAAAACAGAGTAAAAGAAATCACTGTGGCTTACAGTGGAAAGATCAACAGCCTGTGTAAGGAACACATAGTATCATTCAAGCAGAAAGGAAGCTAACTAATCAAAAAGAATACTAAGAATCTTTATAGACACCTATAAACAGACTATATATTACCATATCTGAAATGATAAATGACACCGTTTAAGAGCCGCCCATAATTAATTTTTGTTATTTAAAAAAAAGTTTTGTTTTGTTTTTTTTGCGGTATGCGGGCCTCTCACTGTTGTGGCCTCTCCCATTGCGGAGCACAGGCTCCGGACGTGCAGGCTCAGCGGCCATGGCTCACGGGCCCAGCCGCTCTGCGGCACTTGGGATCTTCCCGGACCGGGGCACGAACCCGTGTCCCCTGCATCGGCAGGCGGACTCTCAACCACTGCGCCGCCAGGGAAGCCCCTAAACAAATGTTTTTTTAAAAATCAGTTTTTAAAAACAGAACAATACTGGTTAAATTTAATACTTTCTCCCAAAGTCTTTGGACAAGAGCTTTTATTTCACTAATCCTATACGGACATGCAGGATTGAAATTTCATGTTATAAGAAGAGTTTAGAATATATAAAAAAGTATATGTGTAGAATGTGATTTGTAAAGGATTTAGAAAGTATCAGTTCATTGCATAAGAAATGTAAAATAAATGGAATCTTTTTAAACCTCTGGCCCTGATTTTTTTTTTTTTTTTTTTTTTTTGCGGTACGCGGGCCTCTCACTGTTGTGGCCTTTCCAGTTGCGAAGCACAAGCTCCGGACACGCAGGCTCAGCAGCCATGGCGCACAGACGCAGCCACACCGTGTCATGTGGGATCTTCCCAGACCGGGGCACGAACCCGTGTCCCCTGCATCGGCAGGTGGACTCTCAACCACTGCGCCACCAGGGAAGCCCTGGCCCTGATTTTTTAACCTGTAAAATACTTAGATCTATATTATTCAGCTACGTTAAAAGTTTCTTGTAAAGTAACCATATTTCTACATCATCACTTGGTCACATTTTAGTTACAATAATATTCACATTAATATTCTCCCTGTGTCCATGTCTGCTGAAAGTACAGAGAAGCCAATCTTAAAGAGATCAAGAGGTCTAATTGGCTTGGCAAAATGACAGTCAGTCCAAGAACCAAGGTTTGTAATTCCTTTTTATCTACTGTCCCTGATGGGACAGCTGAACTATTTGAATAAACTGCATCTTTTTTCACTCTGAATCTCATTATGGATCTTATCACAATACATCTTTTTAGTAGCTACTGATTCATTAATCTAGTGCCAAGGGATTTTAATTATCAAATCACTTGATTTGGGGGGCTTGCTTGGTTAAATACAAAATACTAATTCCTCTCTGACTTTATATATAACTTTCCTCAGACTCTATAGTGTGAGAAAGACTTTGGAAGTAGAAAAACAACAACAAAAACAACAAATTAGAATACAGAAGATCTGATTTCTTACTTTTCTAGTATTCATTGACTTTAAGAATCAGTGAATTTACTGCTACATTCCCAGGTCTATAGTGGAGGCACTATCTTGAGCAGTTTTTAAAGCACAAGGCTTGAAGAAACCTGGCTTTAAAAGCAAAGCTTACAAGGGCTGGGTTTGGCTGGAATTCCCTCAGACTGTAGGTTTCAGAGTGAGGGCTGAAGCTCCTTTCAGTAGCTCTGGAAGCATTTTCTAATGCTAGTAATATGTAAAATATAATAATTTTAGAAATTGGAATATCTACCTTTGTGTTTGAGATATGAATCAATAACCTTTTAAAAGATTTTTATTTATAGTATCCTATGAGTAGCAAATAAGAAAATGACAACACAAAGTAATATTAAGATAATTATTTGTCTTCAACATTTTATAAAATGTTTAAAAACAACGTAGTTCATTGCAAGGTTTGCTCCATTTACCTAAAGAACAGTAAATTCTTCTCTAACATTATATGCATAACATGATAACCTTAGAAATACTGTAAAATCATCCACTATAATCCTCTCTTTACTGGGATGTACTTTTTTTTTTTAATATATCTTTATTGGAGTATAATTGCTTCACAATACTGTGTTAGTTTCTGTTGCAAAACAAAGCCAATCAGCTACGTGCATATACATGTCCCCATATCCCCTCCCTCTTGAGCCTTTCTCCCATCCTCCCTATCCCACCCCTCTAGGTCACTGCAAAGCTCCAAGCCGATATCTCTGTGCTATTTTGCTGCTTCCCACCATCCAACTATTTTACATTCCGTAATGTATATATGTCGATGCTACTCTCACTTTGCCCCAGCTTCACCTTCCCACCCCATGTCCTCAAGTCCATTCTCGATGTCTACCTCTTTTTTCTTGCTCTGCAACTAGGTTCATCAGTACCTTTTTTTTTTTATTCCATATATATGTGATAGCATACAGTATTTGTCTTTCTCTTTCTGAGGTACTCCACTCTGTATGACAGACTCTAGTTCCAACCACCTAACTACAAATAACTCAATTTCATTTTTTATGGCTGAGTAATATTCCATTGTATATATGTGCCACATCTTCTTTATCTATTCATCTGTCGATGGACATTTAGGTTGGTTCCATGTCCTGGCTATTATAAATAGCACTGCAATGAACACTTTGGTACATGACTCTTTTTGAATTATGGTTTTCTCAGGATATATGCCCAGTAGTGGGATTGCTGGGTCATATGGTAGTTCTAGTTTTAGTTTTTTAAGGAACCTCCATACTGTTTTCCATATTGGTTGTATCAAGTTACATTCCCACCAACAGTGCTAGATGTAAGGCACTATGAATGATAAAACAAGAATGCACTGAGGGCTTCCCTGGTGGCTCAGTGGTTGAGAGTCCGCCTGCCGATGCAGGGGACATGGGTTCGTGCCCCGGTCTGGGAAGATCCCACATGCCGTGGAGCGGCTGGGCCCGTGAGCCATGGCTGCTGAGCCTGCGCGTCCGGAGCCTGTGCTCCGCAATGGGAGAGGCCACAACAGTGAGAGGCCCGCGTACCGCAAAAAAAAAAAAAAAAAAGAATGCACTAATTCTGCCTTGAAGGAACATCAAATCAAGTAGTGGAGGTCAGATGTTTACTAAATAACCTCAAGTAAAAATGGAAATCATCCCATTAATTAAATATAGATAAAATACAAATTAGAAAAAGAAAAGACTGCCTCCAAGTGGGAATCAGGAAAGCTTCTGTGAAAGAGGTGATATCTAAGATAAATTTTGGAGAAACAAAAACAATTGAGGATGAAGATCAGAGAGCACAAAAAAACTGTATAAACAGAGGCACAAGAAGAGAAAAGAGAAGTAAAAATACATAGGGAGCATTAAGCAATTTACTTTGGGTTGAGAATGAGATGCACAGAACACTCTAATGTAAGGTAACACTGGGAAAGTTGTTTGGAATATGGTTTGAATAGGATGCTATATATTCTGAAACAGGACACTTTCAAGAGTGAAAGGGACACTACTAATAATTATGCCAGGACAACAGGTATAAACCTAGAATGTCTCAGGCATACCAGAAAGTATTATCACGTTATTTCTAGCATATCTTTAATCCTAGAATAGTGTTTGGATTTAATTGTTTAAGCAATGGGGATGAAAGGAATATTCATCTTATATAGGGTACTTTAAAATGGAAATTGTATCTAGTAGAAAAAACAGGTAAGGCATGGAGAATAATTAGGAGTCTATGAAAGTTAATCAACACTATAAATATATTTATAATATATTATAGAACACTTATTTCATAGATTGTTTAGCATTGCAATGTAATAATAAAGATAGATTGGCCAAGAGTTCAAGAAAGTGGAAATGTGTGACAAATAATTTATGTAACAACACACATTTAAACCACAATACAGGCTGTCCACGATATTACTCATTTTTTATCATTAGATGCTGTTTTCAGATGAGGTAATTTCCTGATATTATAGTTTAACAATTTTTCTTATATCATTTTTCAAAATTAAGAACATATCAAACTGATGAAGGAATTTATCACTATTTAACCCATTTATTTTGAAAGCTGATTTTAAAAGATATAATTAGCACCAATGATACAGCCTGCTTTCTTGGTTCTATAATGACATGTATTGTGTTTAGTTGATATATGTTATATCCTTCAAAATTCTTAGATTGTTAAACTATTGAATTTTACATGTAATCTTCTGCTGATCTACATTTGTCCTTTGTAAAATGTTCTGGGGCTCTGGGCCGAACAGTGACATAAAATTGCAGATATCTCAAATTTGACTCCTTTCAAGTTTGAATTGACTATTCACCTCATTAAGAGATTGTGTGGGTGATTCTCAGGAAGAGCCATTCAATCTATGATTAAAACAGTTCATGATAAAACCTTAGTAGTATAACTGCAATTTAAAACAACAATAAATCTCCAGTATTTAAAACTAAATACAAATGTTATATAAAACAGCTAACGCATGAAAAAATAAACTATGAGCTATATTTTTCACCAAAAAGGATCAATCTTGCCATTTTATAAATTTTGAAAATGTAATGCAATTCTTGACTTTTCCAAAAAGATATCAACAGCAATGAAACTTGGAAACACTAACTATACCTTGTATAATAAAAAATTTATTAAAAGCCAATCTTACAATGCCTCCTTCATTTGTGCAAGAATTTACAAAAAAACTTTGTATTTACAAAAATATTTTGTGGTTTGACCAAATTAACCTTGAAGAAGGATAACTAACCTTCAATTATTGTATGAAAATATTTTCACATTTCTCAAACTATAGAAGATTAGAATAACACAACATGCTTGATCAACAGGCATGTATAGAATACTAACATCTAGAAAATACCCATTTGACTCAAACTTGTAATATAAATTTGATCAAGCATAAGCTATAAAACAAGATTCAATAAAATTCAGAGAATTGCTTTTACACAGAATTTGTTCTCTGCCCACATGCATGGTTAGAATGCAATAACAAAATAACATAATTTTAAACTCATAAAATTTAAAAAAATTTTAATTCTCCTAAATTAATCCTTTTGTGAAAAGAATAATAGACTCTCTGGGATGGTCAATAAAGAAAATATCAGGAATAAATTAGAAATTATACATAATTTGTATAAGTTGTAAAATAAGTTTCTTATTAATTAAGAAATGCAAGCTATAATCAGAATACCATTTTATATTCACAAGAAAGGAAAAATTATAAAATCTGATAATACCAAATATTGGTGTGGATGTAGAACAACAGTCTTAGAAACTTCTTGCAAATATGCACATAAATATTATTTCTTTATATAGCACTCTGGCATTATCGATTACATTTCATTAATTTTAAGGTGCACACTTCTTCACATTTTATCATCTCTGTAATCAGGATATATCTTATAAAACACAGTAGTTGGTGTTTTTCCTTTTATATTAGTATATAAAATAATATCTTACAACAGATGGCACCTTGGACTTCATGAAATACTATATAAAGATAAAACATCTCAGCAACCCAACTGTAAATTGCTTTGGCTAGAGAAATTCTTGCACAAATGAACGAGGCATATTGAAAAATGTTTACAACAGAACTGTTTTAATAGCAATAACTCTTTAAATAACACAAATATCCATTTTCAAGAGAAAGATGATTCAGTTTTGGAAAGGAGTATAATAGGGACTATTGGACAGTGAAAGCAAATTAATTAACGCTACTTGTATCTCTTGAACAACTCCCATGAATGACTCTCACAAGCTAGTAATACTGAATGTTAATAATGCTGAAGTAACATAAAAACAAATACCTTCTAGTACATTTCAAAGTAGAAGTAATCAATAATTTATTTAAAAATATGTATTATATACATACACATATATCACAAAGAAAAGGAGAAAAGGAAGGGGGAATTCCAGGATGGAGGCTAGATCTGATGAGGAGAGTGGTAGGATAAGTGGATAAATTCAGGCATACTTCAGTTACATTGGTGATGGTGTACTCAAACTTTGGGATGTATTGATAAAAGCTTGTGCTTGTGATATTATTCTTTCATCATTTTGAGGGTATTAAATATATCATAATACATTTTTAATGTTTAAGAACATTACTGATTTTAAGACTGCATGATATCAAAGTATGCAAATGTCAAGGGTTTCAAAATGTCTAGATGTAGCATTATGAAAACATCTGAATGATGAATTGAATTGTTCACTTTTCTACTTGGCTATTTCATGTTTTTTGGTTTCTTTTATTCTGAATTGCATTTCCCAAGACAGCTGACTTCTTGTCATTGTGTTTTTTCAGAATTCTAACATTTATTTTAAAACACTGTGGTTACTGAAAAAGTTAAACGTGTCATGATAAAAAATGCACACTGCCTTGTATGAAAATGAAAGGGTATGAAGTGTAAAGCAAGTCTCCTTCTGAAGTTCATTCCCCAAAAGCAACCACTAGGAACAGATTATTTTTTGTAAAATTCCAGAAATTTTTTGTACTTACAAGTGTATATAAATATGGCTTTCTGGAAACTCAAGTGGGAGCATACTGTAAACACTGTCACACATCTTTCTTATACACTTAATTTATCTTGGTGATTCTTAATATCAGCAAAAATAAATATCTATTTTTCTTATTCCTGAAGTAGCTTAAATAGCACCAGATTATCTGTTTTAGAAGTTTTGACAGGGC
Source organism: Delphinus delphis (assembly GCF_949987515.2). Lineage (NCBI taxonomy): Eukaryota > Metazoa > Chordata > Mammalia > Artiodactyla > Delphinidae > Delphinus > Delphinus delphis. The sequence goes on from NC_082689.1 coordinate 46,627,649, forward strand.
TAACTCATGAAATATTTGAGCCTGCTGACTTTTAGGAATGTAACTCTTTAAAGATTTTTTCTTCAGTAACAATTGTTCTATTTAGAATTTCTCTCTTCCAGGGTTAAATTTGGTTATTTGTGTTTTCCTATGATGAGTTAATTTTTCTAAAATTTCAAATGTGTGTGTGTATATATATACACACACACACACACACACATACAGAGAGAGAGAGAAAGGAGAGAGAGATGGTAGTTTGTCTATTCCCTCCAATAAAAAGTTGTTCATGATATATTTGGCAAATGATTTATTTTTATATAGCCTGTGAGCTAAGCATGTTTTTATATTTTTTAAGTATTGTTGTTCTTTTTTAAGAAAAAGATTGCATGTGCCACAAAAGCCTAAAATATTTACTTTTTGGCCCTTAATAACAACAAAAATAGTTTGCCAGAATCTGATTTTAGTGTCTTTATCAAAAAATGTGGCAGGAAAATTTAAGTCAGTATAGCCATTGAAAGCACTTGGGGGCTTCCCTGGTGGCGCAGTGGTTGAGAGTCCGCCTGCCGGTGCAGGGGACATGGGTTCAGGCCCCGGTCCGAGAAGATCCCACATGCCGCGGAGTGGCTGGGCCCGTGAGCCATGGCCGCTGAGCCTGTGCGTCCGGAGCCTGTGCTCCGCAATGGGAGAGGCCACAACAGTGAGAGGCCCGCGTACCGCAAAAACAAACAAACAAAAAACTCAATTTTGTTTCTCTTTATGACTAATATTCCATTGTATACATGTGCCACATCTTCTTTATCCATTCATCTTGTCGATGGACACTTAGGTTGATTCCATGTCCTAGCTATTGTAACTGTGCTGCAATGAACACTGTGGTACATGGCTCTTTTTGAATTATGGTTTTCTCAGGGTATATGACCAGTAGTGGGATTGCTGGGTCATATGATAGTTCTATTTTTAGTTTTTTAAGGAACCTCCACACTGTTTTCCATAGTGGCTGTATCAATTTACCTTCCCACCAACAGTGCAACCTTCCCTTTTCTCCACACTCTCTCCAGCGTTTACTGTTTGTAGATTTTTTGATGATGGCCATTCTGACTGGTGTGAGGTGATACCTCATTGTGGTTTTGATATGCATTGCTCTAATGATTAGTGATGTTGAGCATCCTTTCATGTGTTTGTTGGCAATCTGTATATCTTCTTTGGAGAAATGTCCATTTAGGTCTTCTGCCCATTTCTGGAATGGGTTGTTTGGTTTTTTTTGATATTGAGCTGCATGAGCTGTTTGTATATTTTGGAGATAAATCCTTTGTCGGTTGCTTCATTTGTAAATATTTTCTCCCATTCTGAGGGTTGTCCTTTCGTCTTGTTTATGGTTTCCTTTGCTGTGCAAAAGCTTTTAAGTTTCATTAGGTCCCATTTGTTTATTTTTGTTTTTATTTCCATTTGTCTAGGAGGTGGGTCAAAAAGGATCTTGCTGTGATTTATGCCACAGAGTGTTCTGCCTATGTTTTCTTCTAAAGTTTTATAGTGTCTGGACTTATATTTAGGTCTTTAATCCATTTTGAGTTTATTTTTATGTATGGTGTTAAGGAGTGTTCTAATTTCATTCTTTTACATGTAGCTGTCCAGTTTTCCCAGCACCACTTATTGAAGAGGCTATCTTTTATCCATTGTATAGTCTTGCCTCTTTTATCAAAGATAAGGTGACCATATGTTTGTGGGTTTATCTCTGGGCTTTCTATCCTGTTCCATTGATCTACATTTCTGTTTTTGTGTCAGTACCATACTGTCTTGATTACTGTAGCTTTCTAGTATACTCAGAAATCAGGGAGCCTGATCCCTCCAGCTCCGTTTTTCTTTCTCAAGATTGCTTTGGCTATTTGGGGTCTTTTTTGTTTCCATGCAAATTGCGAAATTTTTTGTTCTAGTTCTGTGAAAAATGCCATTGGTAGTTTGATAGGGATTGCATTGACTCTGTAGATTGCTTTGGGTAGTATAGTCATTTTCACAATGTTGATTCTTCCAATCCAAGAACATGGTATATCTCTACAGCTGTTTGTATCAACTTTAATTTCTTTCATCAGTGTCTTATAGTTTTCTGCATACAGGTCTTTTGTCTCCTTAGGTAGGTATATTCCTAGGTATTTTATGCTTTTTATTGTAATGGTAAATGGGAGTGTTTCCTTAATTTCTTTTTCAGATTTTTCATCATTAGTGTATAGGAATGCAAGGGATTTCTGTACATTAATATTGTATCCTGCTACTTTACCAAATTCATTGATTAGCTCTGGCAGTTTTCTGGTAGCATCTTTAGGATTCTCTATGTATAAGATCATGTCATCTGCAAACAGTGATAGCTTTACTTCTTTTCTAGTTTGGATTCCTTTTATTTGTTTTTCTTCTCTGATTTCTGTGGCTAAAACTTCCAAAACTATGTTGAATAATAATGGTGAAAGTGGACAACCTTGTCTTGTTCCTGATTTTAGAGGAAACTGTTTCAGTTTTTCACCATTGAGAACAATGTTGGCTGTGGGTTTGTCATATATGGCCTTTATTACAGTGAGGTAATTTCCTTCTATGCCTACTTTCTGGAGAGTTCTTTATCAATAAATTGGTGTTGAATTTTGTTAAAAGATTTTTCTGCATCTACCGAGATTATCATATGGATTTTATCCTTCAGTTTGCTAATATGGTGAATCACATTGATTGGTGTGTATTGAAGAATTCTTGCATTCCTGGGATTAATCCCACTTGAACATGGTGTATGATCCTTTTAATGTGCTATTGGATACTGTTTGCTAGTATTTTCTTCAGGATTCTTGCATCTATGCTCATCAGTGATATTGGTCTGTAGTTCTCTTTCTTTGTGACACCTTTGTCTGGTTTTGGTATCAGGGTGATGGTCGCCTTGTAGAATGAGTTTGGGTGCATTCCTCCCTCTGCTATACTTTGGAAGAGTTTGAGAAGAATAGGTGTTAGCTCTTCTCTAAATGTTTGATAGAATTCACCTGTGAAGCCATCTGTTCCTGGGCTTTTGTTTATGGAAGATTTTTAATCACAGTTTCAATTTCAGTGCTTGTGATGGGTCTGTTTATATTTTCTATTTCTTCCTGGTTCAGTCTTGGAAGGTTGTGCTTTCCTAAGGATTTGTCCATTTCTTCCAGGTTGTCCATTTTATTGACATATAGTTGCTTGTAGTAATCTCTCATGATTCTTTGTATTTCTGCAGCGTCAGTTGTTGCTTCTCCTTTTTCATTTCTAAATCTATTGATTTGAGTCTTCTCCCTTTTTTTCTTGATGAGTCTGGCTAATGATATATCACTTTTGCTTATCTTCTTGAAGAACGAGCTTTTAGTTTGATATTTGCTATTGTTTGCTTCATTTCTTTTTCATTTATTTCTGATCTGATATTTATGATTTCTTTCCTTCTGCTAACTTTGGGTTTTTTTGTTCTTCTTTCTCTAATTGCTTTACGTGTACGGTTAGATTGTTTATTTCAGATTTTTCTTGTTCCTTGAGGTAGGATTGTATTGCTATAAACTTCCCTTTTAGAACTGTTTTTGCTGCATCCCATAGATTTTGGGTTGTCGTGTTTTCATCATCATTTGTTTCTAGGTATTTTTTGATTTCCTCAGTGATCTCTTGCTTATTTAGTAGTGTATTGTTTAGCTTCCATGTGTTTGTATTTTTTACAGTTTTTTTCCTGTAACTGATAACTACTCTCATAGCATTGTGGTTGGAAAATATGCTTGATATGATTTCAGTTTTCTTAAGTTTACCAAGGCTTGACTTGTGACCCAAGATATGATCTATCCTGGAGAATGTTCCATGTGTACTTGAGAAGAAAGGTACTCTGTTGTTTTCGGATGGAATGTCCTATAAATATCAATTAACTATATCTGGTTTAATGTGTTTTTTTAAAGCTTGTGTTTCCTTATTTATTTTCATTTTGGATGATCTGTCCATTGGTGAAAGTGGGGTGTTAAAGTCCCCCACTATTATTGTGTTACTGTCACTTTCCCCTTTTACAGTTGTTAGCCTTTGCCTTATGTATTGAGGTGCTCTTATGCTGGGTGCATAAATATTTACAGTTGTTATATCTTCCTCTTGGATTGATCCCTTGATCATTATGTGGTGTCCTTGTCTCTTTTAATAGTCTTTTTTAAGTCTATTTTGTCTTTTATGAGATTTGCTACTCCAGCTTTCTTTTGATTTCCATTTGCATGGAATATCATTTTCCATCCCTTCACTTTCAGTCTGTATGTGTTCCTAGGTCTGAAGTGGGTCTCTTGTAGACAGCATATATACAGGTCTTGTTTTTGTATCCATTCAGCCAGTCTATATCTTTTGGTTGGAGCATTTAATCCATTTACATTTAAGGTTATTATCAATATGTATGTTCCTATTACCATTTTCTGAATTGGTTTGAGTCTGTTTTTGTAGGTCTTTTCCCTTTCTTGTGTTCCTTTCCTAGAGAAGTTCCTTTAGCATTTGTTGTAAAGCTGGTTTGTGGTGCTGAATTCTCTTAGCTTTTGCTTGTCTGTAGTTTTAATTTCTCCATCAAATCTGAATGAGATACTTGGTAGGTAGAGTAATCTTGGTTTTAGGTTTTTCCCTTTCATCACTTTAAATATGTCCTGCCACTGCCTTCTGGCTTGCAGAGTTTCTGCTGAAAGATCAGATGTTAACCTTATGGGGATTCCCTTGTATGTTATTTGTTGCTTTTCCCTTGCTGCTTTTAATATTTTTTCTTTGTATTTAATTTCTGATAGTTTGATTAATATATGTCTTGGCGTGTTTCTCCCTGGATTTATCCTGTATGGGACTCTCTTTGCTTCCTGGACTTGATTGACTATTTCCTCTCCCATGTTAGGGAAGTTTTTGACTGTAATCTCTTCAAATATTTTCTCAGACTCTTTCATTTTCTCTTCTTCTTCTGGGACCCCTATAATTCAAATGTTGGTACATTTAATGTTGTCCCAGAGGTCTCTGAGACTGTGCTCAATTCTTTTCATTCTTTTTTCTTTATTCTGCTCTGCTGTAGTTACTTCCACTATTTTATCTTCCAAGTCACTTATCCAGTCTTCTGCCTCAGTTATTCTGCTATTAATTCTTTCTAGAGAAATGTTAATTTCATTTATTGTGTTGCTCATCATTGTTTGTTTGCTCTTTAGGTCTTCTAGGTCCTTGTTAAACATTTCTTGTATTTTCTCCATTCTATTGTCAAGATTTTGGATCATCTTTACTATCATTACTCTGAATTCTTTTCAGGTAGACTGCCTATTTCCTCTTCATTTGTTAGGCCTGGTGGGTTTTTACCTTGCTCCTTCATCTGCTGCATATTTCTCTGTCTTCTCATTTTGTTTAACTTATTCTGTTTGTGGTCTCCTTTTTGCAGGCTGCAGGTTCATAGTTCCCATTGTTTTTACCCCAGTGGGTAAGGTTGGTTCAGTGACTTGTGTAGGCTTCCTGGTGGAGGGGACTGGTGCCTGTGTTCTCATCAGTGGGGCTAGATCTTGTATTTCTGGTGGGCAGGGCAGTGTCTGGTGGTGTGTTTGGGGGCGTCTGTGACCTTATTATGATTTTAGGCAGCCTCTCTGCTAATGGGTGTGGTTTTGTTCCTGTCTTGCTAGTTGTTTGGCATGGGGCTCCTAGCACTGGAGCTTGCGGGGCATTAGGTGGAGCTGGGTCTTAGCGCTGAGATGGAGATCTCTGGGAGAGCTCTCACAGATTGATATTACATGGGGCTGGGAGGTCTCTGGTGGACCAATGTCCTGAACTTGGCTCTCCCAGCTCAGAGGCTCATGCCTGACACCAGGCTGGAGCAGCAAGACCCTGTCAGCCATATGGCTCAGTAGAAAAGGGTGAAAAAAAGAAAGAAAATAAATAAATTAAATTAAATTAAATAATAAAATAAAGAATAATAAAAAAACAGCAACCAAACCAATAAACAAATCCACCAATAATAACAAGCACTAAAAACTATACTAAGATAAAAATAAATATCAGAAAGAAGTCAGTCTCAGACAGCAAACCCTAAGTCTACAGCTGCTCCCAAAGTCCACAGCCTCAATTTGGGGTTGATTCGTTGCCTCTTCAGGTACTCCACAGATGCAGGGTACCTCAAGTTGCTTGGGGGGAATTAATCTGCTGCTCCGGAGGCTGCCCACAGAAATTTCCCTTTCTCTTCTTTGTTCGCACAGCTCCTGGGCTTCAGCTTTGGTTTTGGCCCCACCTCTGTGTGTAGGTTGCCCTCAGGCATCTGTTCCTGCCCAGACAGGACAGGGTTAAAGCAGTGGCTGATTAGGGGGCTCTGGCTCAGTCATGCCAGGCGGAGGGAGGGGTACCGTAGTTATAATTGGAATGTGGGGCAAGTCTGTGGCAGCAGAGGCCGGCGTGACACTGCACCAGCCTGAGGCATGCCATGTGTTCTCCCGGGGAAGTTGTCCCTGGATCACGGGACCCTGGTAGTGGTGGGCTGCACAGGCTCCCAGGAGGGGAGGTGTGGATAGTGACCTATGCTTGCACACGGTATTCTTGGTGGCTGCAGCAGCAGCCTTAGCTTTTCATGCCCATCTCTGGGGTCCAAGCTGATAGCCATGGCTCGCACCCATCTCTGGAGCTCGTTTAGGCGGTGCTCTGCCTTCTGTGGGCAGACAGGGAAGGAATCCCCTCTCCGTGTGCACCCCGAAACAATGGTCTCTTGCCTCTTAGGCAGGTCCAGACTTTTTCCCGGACTCCCTCCCAGCTAGCTGTGGTGCACCAGCCCCCTTCAGGCTGTGTTCACGCCTCCAACCCCACTACTCTCCCTGCTCTCCGACTGAAGCCCGAGCCTCAGCTCCCAGCCCTGCCCGCCCCGGCGGGTGAGCAGACAAGCCTCTCAGACTGGTGAGTGCCGGTTGGCACCGATCCTCTGTGCGGGAATCTCTCCGCTTTGCCCTCCGCACCCCTGTTGCTGTGCTCTCCTCCGCGGCTCTGAAGCTTCCCCCTCCGCCACCTGCCGTCTCCACCCGCGAAGGGCCTTCCTAGTGTGTGGAAACCTTTCCTCCTTCATAGCTCCCTCCCAGAGGTGCAGGTCCCATCCCTATTCTTTTGTCTCTGTTTTTTTTTTTCTTTTGCCCTACCCAGGTACGTGGGGGGTTTCTTGTCTTTCGGGAGGTCTGAGGTCTTCTGCCAGCATTCAGTAGGTGTTCTGTAGGAGTTGTTCCACATGTAGATGTACTTATTTATTTATTTATTTACTTATTTATTGATTTATTTATTTTGCAGTACGCGGGCCTCTCACTGTTGTGGCCTCTCCCGTTGCGGAGCACAGGCTCCGGATGTTCAGCCTCAGCAGCCATGGCTCACGGGCCCAGCCATTCCGCAGCATGTGGGATCCTCCCGGACTGGGGCATGAACCCATGTCCACTGCATCGGCAGGCGGACTCTCAACCACTGCACCACCAGGGAAGCCCCTGCAGATGCATTTTTGATGTGTTTGTGGGGAGGAAGGCGATCTCCACGTCTTACTCCCCCACCATCTTGAAGGTCCCCCTCGCTTTCACAGTTCTTGAATGTAATGAGGAGGAGAAAATTTTAAAAGGGCAGCAACTAGAGAAAGGCACAGAGATGAGAGAAATTTTATTTTTCTTAAGTTCAAAGAATCTGGACTAAATTTCTTGTTTGTAATAAGAAAATGGAAAAGGAGAGGGGGGGAAATGATGTTTTGATCTCAGCTGACTTCAATTTAAGAGTCCTATTAGTCTGTCTACAATCTTCTAAGAATCAAAATGCAAAGAGATAGAGTGGTGTTTTGAGTGCTCCCAGTGACTACAGCACTGGAGTCAGGTTGAGGCAGCATTGGAGGAAAGGTTAGTACCAGGATCAACCACCATGTAGGGTTTCTTCCTCTTTCACCTCACCCAGAAATCCTGCCAATCCTTTGACATTGGACCCTAATCTACAATGTGCTGAAATAATATTGAGATTAAGTGAAGAATAAAGATTGAATGTGTTATGGGTGAGTATTTGGGAGAATTGGGGAGACGGCACCAATGGCTTTTGTTGTGAATGAAAGGAGGAAATAAAAAGGAAGAGGGGAGAACATCCCAACTGGAGCAATAGGATAAAAAGTAATTCTTGTGGCCATATGGAAAGGGGTATATCAAATAAAATTTAGAATAGCCTCCTGTACTTTCTGTTCTAATAAAATTGAAATATACTGCAGTCATTAGGCCACCAGTAAGCTATAATAAGGTTTGAAAATTTTAATGCAATACATTACTGCAATTGAAAACAGAAGTGTCAATTTGACTTTAATAGATGAATATTGAAGATATATTCATCTCTAATGGAAGAGTGGTGTAAACTTGGTTTTTAAGTTGATGTACAAATTCAACCTCTGTCAAACTGGGCCAGCATATTTAGTTCTCTTCTTCTGCAGAATTATATCACAGTTTATGAGGTGGTTGAAAGAAGCAGTAGCAATCATGTTTTTCAACCCTGGAGGAGAAAAATAATTCTTTTGAATCTATATTTTGTTTACTGAAATAATGTTCTCTTGTTTCCTTTAGAAATATATTTCCATCGTCTCTGCTCAACTACAAAGTCCTTTAATGTAAGAGCCAAGTAGCAAGGTGGCATTTTTCTCTTTTACATTCATCTGTTCAGTAAATATGTATTGGGCATTATTACCAGGAACTTATCAAGGTGCTAAGGATTCAAAGAAAAGTAAGACATGTTCATATATGTGGGTTGGACGGTGGTGGAAGGAAGGGAGGTTATTAGAGATAAACAAATGTTTTCAGTATAATATAGTAAATACAATAATAAAAGTAACAATTGGGCTCTGAAAGCACAGATTAAGAGCACCTCACCCAGGTTTGGAAGAGTGCGAGGTGAGTCAGGAGATTTTCATAAGTGTAATTTGATTCTTAACAGGAGAATGAATAGTAGCAGTTAGAATCTGCAACAGGCAAAATGAAAGAGTATTCTAAGCAAAAGAAGACTTGAGTAAAGTGAAAGCATTGAAAAACACTGCAGTGTGTTTGTAAGGGAAATACACTAGCTGTTCCATGCTGCTGACACACAAATATTGAGAGGAGGAAAAAGATGGTAAGTTAGGTCATAGAGTTATGACCTAACTTTATGTGGGTGCTCCATCTTGTAGAGTTTCAAACACAAGGTTAAAGATATTGGTCATTATTCTATAGCCAGAAAAGATGTTTTAAGCAGGGACATGACATGGTCAGGTTTGTGTATTAGCTAAGTTATTCTGAGACCTGTATGGAGTATAGAACCGATGAGAAATATGACAGCAGGGTAGATCAGCAGGGGAGGATTTGGAGCAATACATGAGAGATGATGAAATCCTGAACTAAAGTAAAATTATAGCGATAGAGAATCATGCAAGTGAGTCAGGAATCCCTCAGTTCCAAGTGCCAGGGAACCCAATCCAAAATGCCACAAGCAAAAAAGGAACGAAAAGCCTGAGTATAAGCACAAATTGATAAGAGGCACTAATGACGTCACCATCATGCATTGCCTTGGTTCCATATCCCAGACCTGCTTCCCCCAACTTAGCTCTATCTTCAGGCATTTTTTTTTTCTCTCGTAGTGACAAAGTGGCAATAACAGATCCAATCTCACAGCCTTGTAATTCCAAACCTAAAGGAAACAAGAGCTTCATCTGTACACCTAAATTTCACAAAACTCTTGAGATTTTCTTTGGTTATATCAACAAAAATCACTCTGAACAAATGACAGTGACTGATTGTGTACAATGGATGAAGGACTTAAGAGAATCAAGAGGGATCCAGGTTTTCTAGCATAAAAGAAAAAAAAATAGAGAGAATACCAAAAAAGCAATATGCAGGAAGGAAGAGTTCAGTTCTGTTACCCTGAGTAAGATAGCTCAGTGAACATTCTAGGAAACTTTGGATACTGTTAATAAGATGGACTGAGTCTTTATTCTAACCAAAAAAATAATAAAAAGCCTTATTGTTACTATTAATTTTTTTCCTGGCAGGAAAAAAAAGATGTGTTTATAAAGAAATGAAAATTTACAAATTGAAAATAAGAGTCTGAATCTTAGAAATCTGGGTTGGAGATATAAATTTGAGAATAATAAAAATATATATGGTAATTAGACTTGTATGTTATCACCCAGGAAGAGTATGTAGGATGAGAAACATGGTATATTGGAGATAAAAAACTGGCCTATCATAATAATTATTATTATACATCACTGTATTCCTGGTTCCCCTTCTTTATTTTTATTTATTTCCTATAGCAACCCTGTGAGTTCCAAATTCAGTTCAAAGAAACTGAGGCTCAAAAGATTAAAAATATTTCATAAGTGTAGACAATTTGTAAATGCAGCTTCCAGAATTCAAACACAAGTTATCTGAAGCCACGATCTTTTTTTTATACCTACTCTGAATACCACCTGTCCAAAGAAGGTCACATTGGTAAAACTATTGTTTCAACAAGGTTTACATACCTGAAAGAACATTAATACCAAAGTACTGATCTTCCTGCTTAAAACATCTTTTCTGCCTATAAGATAAAGACCTCCTACAGGATGATTCACATCAGTAATTCAATATAATGTGCTGGTCTCAAAATCCTTAACGTATTTTCCATTTTTTGTTCTTTTCTTGCCTAGATCGATATACTCATAGGAACATTAAGGCCTAAGTTACTAAATTATTGGAGGAGGAGAAAGAGTCTCAGTTAATCTAATTTGTCACAGCTCATTAAAACACAGAAACACTAGTCTTCTGTTAAGAAGAAAAAAGTTGGGCACACGTGAACACAGCAGTTAAAACTGCTTATAGAATTTTTGATTACTTGATTCAATAAAATGAAAGTGAGTCAATGGCATCACCTCCCTTAACATTGGTAGAAACTGCCAGTGATGCTTAGGCAGACATAGACTACTCATTCAACAAGGTTATTATGAATTCTATTTATGAATGATACATTAGTGAAATGTGACAGTAGTCATCTATAGGCATAGAATCCCAGAACTGTGAAAAATAACTTTGTGAATTCAAATACCTTTTTCTAATTTCCTAACAAAAGTGTAGCTATCTAATATAAGAAATTTTCAACGTTTCTCAATTCTTTGGCTTTTAAGAAAACATAGAATTACAAATTACATGGTTTTCTATTACTTGCTTATTGAGCATACATGACATAACAGATGAAAACCTATGACCATACATACAGTGGTAATTTATGTAATATAAATGATATATACTGTTAATTTAAATTTTTTTTCCTCATAAACCATGGAAGAGTTGAGTGGACACATTCATTAGATTTACAGTTACTGAATGTGAACTGACTTTAGCTAATTGTAACTGAAGCAAATATCTTTTTGTTTTGGGGATTAAGAACTTGTTCTTTTGTCCTTGCTACTTTACATTCCTATCAAGGGTGCACTTTCACTTTCCCTGACACATTCTATAATTTGTATTCTGTTGTGTGAAGGATACAAATCATGCAATTTTCATCCCTGTGGACTTCCATGGCTCACACTCACAAAAGCCAGTATCGTTTCAAGTATTGCTGGAACATCCTCCCTTTTCTCTCTGTATATTCCTTTTCTTTCCTACATGAAATTTACTGGCTTAAGGGGAGTAAAACAGATCCCTGAGCTCTCGTATCTTCTTATTTGATTTCTTTTGTTCCATATCACTCATCACACATTTCTCATAATTAACAGAGTTTATCCTTTAGGATTTTTTTCTGTTGTCACTTCAGCAAATTTCTATAAACTATAAGCAATTATATGAAAGGCTATACTAAATAATAAAACATTAGCTTCCTAAAAGGGAAAGAAAAAACCCAGAAATTTCTTTCCCTCCATAATCTCAGAAAATTTTCATGGTACTTAAACTAATCCAGAGAAATAAACTCTGGAACTATATTCACTTTATGAGCCAAGATAATGCAAAAGACAGTTAACTCCTTGAGAGCATGCTTCCTAATACTTTTTACTGAATGATACATTATTTTTGCAAACCTCTTGTGGTACAGCATAGCATCTCTTCTTCATTTCCTTTATAGATAATAAAAATAATCTGTAGACTCCCTGTGACTGATGACTTTATATTCTCTCTTCTGAATTATACCTTAAGGCAATTTTCCCCATACAGCTCTAGTCCTTCAATGCTCTGTGAAATCAAGTTTCTTTAATCAAATGTGTTTGGGAAAGGTGGTATACACTTGAACATTCATAGTGCACATTAGTAATCTAAGAATTCTAAGCATTTGATTCACATATTCCTACCAATATGACCACCTGAATGCCTCTTTAGACAAGAATTCTCAAATTCAAAAATGTCCCAAACTGACTCATGCTATCAAACGATATCCCAGAAAATGGCACAATCATCTAACCAATGAACCAAGGCCAATATCTTGATGTTATCCTTGACGTATCCCTAAATCTCACTGTGGTAGGTAGACTTCTAAAATGTTCCAGATGACCGAGGCCCTTTTAACATCTCTTCCCTGAGACTGTGGAAGGGACAGTCTGGCCCAGAGCTGGCCCAGTGAGTATAATGGGATATTAGTCCCATGATTATGTCATATTGTGTGGCACAGTTGACTGTGAGAAAGGGAGATTATCCTCACTGGGCCAGCTCTAATCAGGTGACTACTTTAAAAGGATAGGCATTTTGTGCCAAAAGGAATCTGAAGTGCAGAGGGATTCCATAGGAGGGAGATTCTGCAATGTAGGTTTTGAAATAAAGAGTGTCACTTGGCAAGGAATACAAGCACCCGCTAGTTGCTGAGAAAAGCTCCCAGCTAACAGCCAGTAAAATATGGGGCCTCAATTTTACAATCCTGAGAAAAGTTGTTCTGCCAACAACATGAGGGAGCTTGGAAGTGCATTTTTCCCTAGAAACTCCAGATAACTCATAAGAAATCCCTGATTTCAGCCTTCTGATACCTAAATAGAATTTCCACCCACACTGTGCTGGACTTCTGACCTACAGAACCGTGAGCAAACAAATCGGTATTAGGTTGTTAAATTGGTGGTAATTTGTTATGCAATAGAAAACTAGCATACTCACATTCCAGCATCACCAATTCCTGTCGATTCTATTTTGTACTTATTAAATTTGTCTATTTCTTTCCATCTCATCAACCACCATCCTAGTCCAGGTCACCATCATCTCTTAATTAGACTTCTAATAGCCCTGCTGACATATCTTCTGAACTCTCCATTCTTTACACAGAAACTAGAGGGTTCTTTTTGTTTTCCATCCTTATTGGAGTATACTTGCTTTACAATGGTGTGTTAGTTTCTGCTGTACAACAAAGTGAATCAGCTATATGTATATATATATCCCCATATCCCCTCCCTCTTGAGCCTCCCTCCCACCCTCCCTATCCCACCCCTCTAGGTGGTCACAAAGCACTGAGCTGACCTCCCTGTGCTATGTGGCTGCTTCCCACTAGCTATCTATTTTACATTTGGTACTGTATATATGTCAGTGCCACTCTCTCACTTCGTCCCAGCTTCCCCTTCCCCCTCCCCCCACCCCGCCTCCCATGTCCTCAAGTCCGTTCTCTACGTCTGTTGACAGGGCAGACATAGAGGATTCTTTTAAAGACACAATTCTATTATTATCAACACTTTTCTGCTTTAAAACCTACAATTACTTCTCATTACTCTCAAAATAAAATTTTTTCAACAGATGTAGAAAAACTTATCATTACCAAGGGGGAAGGGGGAGGGATAAATTGGGAGATTGGGATTGACATATACACACTACTATATATAAAATAGATAACTAATAAGGACCTACTGTATAGCACAGGGAATTCTACTCAATACTCTGTAATGGCCTATATGGGAAAAGAATCTAAAAAGAGTGGATATATGTATACGTATAACTGATTCACTTTGCTGTACAGCAGAAACACATTGTAAACCAACTATACTCCAATAAAAATTTAAAAAAAAAACCCTTAACCCAAACTCTGCCTAACTCTCCACCCTAATCCCATGCCACTTTTTTTTCCTACACACCTGTCACAGTGGTAGTTTTTCAGTCCCAGAGCCATGTTTCTTTCCACCTCCTGTTCCCTTTCCTGGGGTACTCTGCTCTCTGCTTCAGCCCCCCATTTTCCCCAGCTAATGCTTATTAATCATATGGGAGACAACCTAAAGTTAGGTCCTCTGGGAAACTTTCTTAACCCCACAGGTCATTCTAGTCCTTCTTTTATACACCATGATGGCCCACATAGCATACTTTTCCACCATAACATTTAATAGAATTGTTTTCATGGAATTAAAAAAAAATAACATCTACAAGCATTCTTCAGTATTACTACTACTCAGCATACTGTCTTATTTGATCTTTGTGTGAAACAGTAACTTCAGAATTTCCAGAGTATTTCAACTGCCCCTTTTTTTCAATCCCTCCTTCATATATTGCTAGAATGACCTTGTTAATATGCAAATATTAAAGCTTTCTTCTCTTTCTGTAAGCTGTTTATATATCCCTGAGGCATAGAACTTTTATGAAGGAAATATGGCAATAGGTATAAAATGAGATATTCCTTGACTAACCCTGCCTATGAACAAACTTTAGCCAAGTTTATAATTTTATCCCAAGATTTATTGACTTGTGGGAATTAGACAGCCCACTTTTTTATTTGAATACCAATTTATTTACATTAATTCTAGTCATCCTATTTTATATGTATTCTATAGAATGTCTTTTGTGTGGTTTCTTCTAGTCAGTTGGAAGTATTTAGGCTCTTCCACATTAACAGTTTGGAAATATTCTATTTCAATCTTTACTAGTGGCTATACTAAATTTTTCACACCCATTTAATATTATATTTTCTATCAAAATCTAACATCAATCAGTCTTTGACTTCCCATTAAAGAAGGCAGTCTTCTTAGGCCTTTAAATCTCCCACTCCACTCACACCTATACACACTGATGCATACACACATTCCTGTGCTAAAACTTCCAAGATTTTAGTTAATTATTATCTTGGTTTTTTTTAATGTTATGCATCAACAGTAACTTCGACTTAACCACAGATTGATTTTACAGTTCATTTGTTGTTATGGCCATTGTTCATCCCACTTCCGTGAGCACATCATCCTCAGCCTTTAATTCATTTTTCATTTTATTAGTGTGCATATTTATATAATTATATCAAGTAAGGCCTGACAGTGGGTAAACTCTGGAAACATATCTATTTTCCCATTTCACCCGAATGCTACTATTTTTCTGGGTATGAGAAACTAGACCCAACATAATTTCTCCCTTAGTGCTTTGATGATACTGCTTCACTGTATTCTAACAACCAGTCTTAATGATGAGACATCTGATGCCAACCTGATGTTTAATTTTTTGTAGGTAACCTGATTTTCCTTTCTGAAAGCTGTGAGGAATCTCTCTTTTAGTTTGGTGTGGCCTTCTATTTCACTCACTTGCTCAGGACGCAGCTCAACACATTTTCCCAAAGCTAATGCCTTTTAATCTTTCTTCAGTTCTGGGAAATGTTCTTTATCATTTATTTGTTTCTTCTCTACCATTTTTCTCTGTTACTCCCTTATGAAACTCCTACTAGAGGAGTACTGAAACTTTTAGAGATCTCCTCCACTTGTCTTAACTTTTATGTCACACTGCCAACTTTGCATTTTTTTAACTTCTCCTGGGAGATGTATACAGTTCAGTTTTCAGTTAACAATTTACTCAGCAGGTATAACTACTCCTTTTAGCCCTTCTTTCAAACCCTAGTGTTAATGATCTTATTTTTTTAATCTCTAAGATCTCTAAATCTCTCCCTCTAACTATTCTTATTTTGTAGACGTGATACTTTAATATCTTCTTCTATTAAATGGTCTTGGGAAAAGCCTTAGGTGTCTCTCTTTCACTGCTTTCTTCAAATATTTCATGACACTATCTGTTCAATATCATTTTGAGAATACGTGTTCCCCTCTTTGTGAACAGTGGTTTTGTTTACAGAAACATGTCCCTTGTGATAATGTGGACAAGCTGGATATTCTATTAGAACACTGAGACAATAGCTTATCTTCTGTTTTGGAGATCTCTTCCTTTTGGAACACCGATTGTCTGGGGTAGTGTCATCCAAATACTCAAACTCCCTGTTTCAGCTCATGAGTAAACAGTTCAACATAAGGAGTGGGGGCTGGGTACAGGGGGGATCTAACTTGTGCTGTCCATATGAATATATATGGTTTAATATCCGTATACTAGGACCATCTTCTTTCTTCTAATATTGCTGTCCTTGAGACATAAATGAACTGCTCCTGAAGCCACAGAAATCCTCCCAAGTAGACATCAGTTTATGAATTTAGGGCCATGATTTCCTTCATCAATCCAGAAATGACTATCTTCAAATGGTTTCGACATTTGTGGTCCAGAGATTTTCTTGCAATGTCGTTAGAGATTTATTCTTCATAAAATACATATGTTTTCTTTTTAAATCAAGGGATTTAGGGTAGGTAGGAAGGTAGGTTCACATTCTCAGTTTATGCTGTTAATAATTACCTATCTCTTTAAAATGGGGGAAATTTAGGCACATAATAATGTATTCATTCATGGTCAAAGTGTAAGAGAGTTGCCTAGGCCAACTGGAATATGAAACCCCTAGCTCCTCATTCACTTTTCAGTCCTCTACTATAGGACTGCTTTTGGATATATATTTCACTCTGCTCTTCTCCTGAAGGATCAGTAGCAATGTCTTTTGTTAAATGTCAAGTGAGCAGATACAGAAGTAACACAATTTTGTACATTATAAGAACTTCCTTTACAATAAGAAGTCATTGATAGAAAAATAGTTACTGCAAATATTTAGAGTCCTAGGGCGTTTTGACAAAACCTCAGTGCCACATTGGAATATCAATAAGACTCCAAAGTGAATCAGTTCTTGTCAGTATCTTTAGCAATATTCTTTTAACTGATAAGTTTAATAGATGAGCAGAAACTTCACACATTATTAGCTGAACATTTTAATTATAATCTACAGGATATTTTACAAGAAGTTTAACATGATAATTATTCTTTTCAACAAATTGACAGTCTTCATCCTCAGAGTTCTTTAGCAAGAATAGCCTTAGTTAAATAATGCCAAACACAAAATTATCCTAAATCACATTTTCTTAATCATTTGAAGTTTATCATTATGATTTTCCCTTTAGAAGCAGAACAAACAGAATTAAATCACTAATGGTAAGAGTAAGCCATAAAAAAATCTACACACAAGAAGTGTAATTTTGTTAAATTGTCAAGTACACACTAACAATGAGATTTTATTAAAAAAGTGGTTATAAAATATCCATGTAAAGTACTATATAGCACATTAGAAATTTATTCAAAAATACCTTCTTACTAGTGAATACAACAACTTAATATGTTTTCTTCTGGTACATGTTATTTGAGGACTTTATTCAAATGTGAAACACATATTAAATGCCACATTCTATACTAAATATAATGCTAAACTAAATATAATGCTAAATATAATGAGAATAGTACTTTATTTTATTTATTTATTTTTGCTGTACGTGGGCCTCTCACTGCTGTGGCCTCTCCCGTTGCGGAGCACAGGCTCCGGATGCGCAGGCTCAGCGGCCATGGCTCGTGGGCCCAGCCGCTCCACGGCATGTGGGATCTTCCCGGACCAGGGCATGAACACGTGTCCCCTGCATCAGCAGGTAGACTCTCAACCACTGCGCCACCAGGGAAGCCCAGTCAAAGAGTTTTGAGGTAGGAGAACTGAGACTTGAGTAGCTACTGGCTTATGAATAATTCCAGATTTTCAACTTATTGCTAAACTAAGTTTGCTATATTAATTTTTCTTCACAAAAGAAGGCAACTCGATCATCAACACCATCATCATCATAACCATCATCACCATCATCATCATCATCCTGGCCCTCTTGGAGTAAATTAATGCATAGCACCACCTGTTGGGCACCTGAAGAATAAGAATACTGTTCCCAATGCTCATCACTGAAAGTTATGAAATTAGACCAGGTATGGCTTGTCCGGATTTTTATAGCCTGGATTCATTCAGGACTTAAGTGTGACTACAAAACTGACAAATTTCTATATAAACGTCTCTAATATATGAAGTCAAATTTCAAAGCCTGTGATGGTTGATTTTATGTGTCAATTTGACTGGGCCACAGGGTACTCAGATATATTCATATTCAAAGATTATGCTCCATGTGTCTGTAAGGGTTTTCTTTTTTTTTTTTTTTTAAGATGAAATTAACTTTTGAATCAGTAGACTAAGTAAAGCAGATTGCCCGCTCAGTAATTCTCATCTAATTAATTGAAGGCATGAACAGAACAAAAAGTCTGACCCTCGCCTGAACAAGAGGAAACTCCTCCTACCTGACTGACTGCTTGGAGCTAGAACATGGGTTTCTTCTGGCTTTTGAACTCAAACTGAAACAGCATCTCTTCTTGGGTCTCAAGCCTGCTGGCTTTTGGACTGGAACTTACACCATGTCAATCCTGGGTCTCCAACTTGTCAACTGCAGATCTTGGGACTTTCTCAGCTTCTATGATTCCCTGAGCCATTTCTTTAAAATAAATGCCTTTGTATATGAGTATGTATATGTATGTGTGTGTGTGTGTGTGTGTGTGTGTGTGTGTGTGTGTGTGTGTGTATTCTGTTTCTCTGGAGAACCCTAACACCCTTTCCTTTCATTTATAACGACATTTCTTCAAATCAGGAACATATTTTAATGAAGGTTAAAAGGCAAGTTTCTCAAATCCCTTTTTTAAAAAGTAGGCATGATTAATCCTCCTTAATGGTTAAGTTAGAGTGACATCCTTCAGAATTACTGTAGCAGAATAAACAGAGCAAAGGCTGAGGAACAAGAGCCACAAGTTGTCATCACTGACTTGCTGTGTAACTTAAGCTACAGGTCCCTTCGAGCATGACTTCATTTTTAAAGTAAATTATTCAGTGTGATGACCTCACCTCTAAAGGTATATGAATTATCAATTATGTGCTTTAACAGTACCTTGGTGCTTGAATCCTTCCTTACCCTTCTCCCTGTCATTTCACACTGCTCCCACTCCACTCCTTTCAGGAGCCTACAGTAGTTTTAAACCCTCACTACATAGTGTTGGTGTGGGGACCAACCACATCAGCATCACACAGGAACTGCTGAAGGAACTTTCCAAACCCAAGATGGAGCTGCTCCTGCCAGGGGCTCCCATAACAGCAAACTGAAACTTAAATTTTAACTTTCATGCCCATGTAAGTGCTCCACTTGACAAGAAACGTGGTATATCCAGTCAGCCAAACACCAAGCCAGCTCTGGGTTCTATAGTTATTTCCTTGTACCTTCTCACCCTAAACAAGGTTGACTTTGTGGTCCCAGCCAATCAGATATTTTCTATTTGTCTCCCACTTGTTCTTTATTCTTTATCCCATAAAAGCTTTCTGCCTTCTGCCCTGCTTTGCAGTTCTCCCAAAGGAGACTCTCTACTTCATGAAGTGTTAAATAAAGTTTGTATGCATCACCTAAATTGTCTTCTTTAATCACTTTTAACTCAACTTATTGGACATGCAGAATCTTGGGCCCCACTCCAGATCTACTAATCAGAATCTGGATTATAATAAGGTCTGTAAGTGATCTGCATACATATTTGAAAAGAATTGTTCTAGCCCTACTCGAAGCTACTATGCTTGAGTGGAGGGAGTAAAGAAGTTTATTGGCACTAATATTTGTATTTTTACAGTTTATGGAGATCTTTCAGACCATGAACTCTGAAGTCAATCCAGATTTCATATCGCAGCATTGCCACTTTTAGGGGTGGGATTTCAGTGGCAGTCACTTAATTTTCTGCAATCCAGTTTCCTCCTCTGTTAAGTAGGACCTAGTTTACAGAACTGATTTACTTTAAACTGATTAATACACTTAAAAGTTAGAAGATTGTCTAATTTACATATTAGGTATTCACTATTATTTCACAGACGTTCTTCATCTCACAGAACTACACATTGCTGGTATCAAACTTCAGTTATGCAGGCCTCTTCTTATTAGAGAATATCCCTAATTTTCCAATAATTTTCAATCTCTCTTTTTACTTTTGCTTCTCTGCCTTGGTTTTCTTCTCTTTTTGTCCTTTTCTCTTTCCCTTTTCCCATTTTTTTCCCTTTCTTCCTATCTTCATTTTGCAAAGTTGAGTATCTCTTTGTCTCTCCTCCCCTTCTGCTCACAAACATCCTTTCTGGTGTAAACCTCAGGGATACTTTAAAAAGAGGAATCGAAACATTTGTCTCTGATTTATAATTCTGTTGTAAACCAAAGCTAGAGGCATGAGTACTTGGCATCCCAAAAGAAAAAAAAAAAAAAAAACCCATGGGTTAAATGTATTATTTCTTTTAGGATGGACCCTCTCCTTTGAAGAACCTTTGGAGAGATGGCAAAGCAAAAGCAATAAGGACCCAGGCTTTGGAGCTGGAAATCAGTTATGCATAGTCTTTCTTTACAAACCCTTACTAGCCTTGTGGCCAAGAGCAAATTTCCTATCTCTTTGAACATTAGTTTATTCATCTGTAAACTCTTATAGAGTTACTGTAAATGTTCTGAGACAATACATGTAAAGTATTCAGCACAGTTCCTGAAACAGTAAATTCCTTGATATGTTAGTTCTCATCATCACCATCTTTATTATAATAAACAGCGCTTATCAATGATGCAGCCAGAGATAAATTACCCTCAAAAGGGCAAAGCCCAAATAAACAACACTAACTGATCTTAAACTGATCTTAAAACAACTTAGATTTCCTCCTAAATTCTGGTACTCTCCTGACTCTTTCACTAGAACTCTGCATCTGGCACACACAAGAGATTTTCCACCTCATTTTCTTTCTCCTATTATTCCTCTATGTGTAACTTTCTCCTCTGATTGCAATTCTTTCTTGTTTTCTTTAATTTGCTCTTCCTTCACTCCATTCAATGCTTCTAGTTGTTTTTGTATTTCTAGAAAACTAGAGTTAACGTAGTCACATATATTTCTAGGAAAGAAAATAATTTTACATGAGTCTGAATCATCGAATAATTATATGTTCTCCTTTTTATGTGATGTCCCTGCAATATCACATACAATTTTAATATTTTAGTAAATTTCAAATGTTCATTAGGTAATTCATCTCCAGTCAAATGTGTCATTCATCACACCAGTGGCTGAGAAGTTGCTATTGGTTCTTGAATTTAGTACAAATCATTTCTCTGTCTTAGTGCTTTTGTGATTTAAATTTTATTTTACCTTTTCTGTGTGATAATATAATGTAAGAGAGGTTAAAAAAATCAGTTTTTGAGCACATTCGGTAGTCTCTCCAATAAGTAATTTTTATTTTGTCTTCATACGTTTTCTACCCATTTGGGTTTTTTAAGTACTTATGTTTTACTATAATCACTCTCGGTTGTGTTCAAGAAAATCTGGTCTTATCATTATGTAGATCAAATTTCATTTTTTTCACCATGTAGGGTGAACTCGATCTAGAGTTCAAATAAATGATGGATGAGGCATCTATTTAAATACACAATTATCTCCTTTTAAAACTTATTTTTGTATTTTAATAATGATGGTGAAAATAAAAGTGTGATTTCATGTTACTATAAAAATAAAATATGAGTTGAATTTATTTTAAACAGAAATTTTAAATGTCATCTCCTATTTTATTAATTCTTTATGAAAAGACGACCCTGTCATTTTCACAATTTATTTTGTGTTGCTAATAATTTCTTTGGAAATCCCCCAGTTAAACCCAAATGCCTTCCAGGGCAGGATAATGTGAGCTAAGTAGTATTGACATGTGCTGGCAAAACATGCACAACAATACAAAGGGAGAATTATCCTTGGGTTTTGCAAATTCTGTGTAGAAGTTCTTCCTTCATCAATGAAATGTTTCTATGTATTTTCAGGGCAAATAGAGAAAGATTCAAATGAGAAGAAATTTAACTTTGTTGCTATGTCAATTTTGCTCTCTTGAGTGACCTCTCCTGGCATTTCTCAGATGTAGCTGAAATCAAGAGTGGTCAGTTGACTGAATGAGCCAGTGCCTTATTCATAGAAAACATAATTTAATACTAAATCTCATATTTGTGTAATAATTTATTAAAAGTATTATAATAATAGCATTTCAAATAAAACTAGAAATTTCTCTATTTAAAAAATTGTCCAGAATATCTAGAAACAATTATTACCTTATAACTATTCTGTTTCCACTCTTGCTATTCTCCTAGGACACACCACTTTTCAGGTAACCCAGCTTCATAATCATGCAGAAACCATCTGCCAAAAGTCTTGGTTATTTTTCTTTCTCCTATCTTTCTGAAACAAAATGTCATGGTAAGTATAGAGGCCCCAACTTAGCAACACTTCCCGTAAATAAAGGAAATGGTGTCTCATCCCAAGTGCTTCAGAGCTCCTGTGAAGGCAGTGGAAAATCTGCAGAGGAAATCTTTTGAAATGCAATCAGCAGCAGCTTTGGGTGGAGCCCTGAAATAAGGCCTTACCTTTCTATATTGATTTCTCAGTTGAGGAACCTGAGGTCAAATGTCAACTGGAATATTATAAAATGCTGCCCATAGAAATACGGTTAGGTTTTGTGTGTTATAATTAATTATTTGAATATATATAGTCCCATGCCTCATGTCTCCATGCACTAATTACACAAACTGGCAACAGCAGATAACATTTAATCAAAGGTAAAGCACATATCTTAGCATTGTTTGAGGTTACAAAATTTATTCTTTTTTTTAAATTTATTTTTTATTGAAGTATAATTGAACTATAATGTGCTAATTACTGCTGTACAGCAAAGTGACTCCATTATACATATATATACACATTCTTTTTTCATATTCTTTTCCATTATGGTTTATCACAGGATATTGAATATAGTTCCCTGTGCTATACAGTAGGACCCTGTTGTTTATCCATTCTATATATACTAGTTTGCATCTACTAATCCCAAACTCCCAATCCAACCCTCTCCCACCCCAGCCCCTTGGCAACCACCAGTCTGTTCTCTATGTCCCTGATTCTGTTTCTGTTTCACAGGTTAATTTGTGTCATATTTTAGATTCCACATATAAGTGATATCCTATGGTATTTGTCTTTCTCTTTCTGACTTACTTCACTTAGTATGATAATCTCTAGTTGCATCCACAAAATTTATTCTTGTGTAAAATATTTAAGTGACTCACTTCTCCACCTATAGCCAAGTCTTCCAAAGAAGAAAGTAAAAACAAGCAAATTTATTTATTCCATTATTAATGTGATTAAACAAATAAATATGGTCTTGACAAACTAAAGATCTGAGATAAAATAGGCACTTAAAACTAAATTTAAAATAATGTGATTTTCCCCTAAATTTCAAATTGTATAGCTTTCTATCTGCTTTATACAATATTTTAACTCTTTAATAGTGGTGAATATACTACGTATACTACCTCTATTTTTAAATATACCATTTACGCTGTACTTAAAAATGTCTTTAAAGTTGCATTTATATAAATGAGATTTATATAACTCAGGATCATTTGTTAGAAAAAAATGTATATCTAATTCTATTTGTTACAGTTGCCAACTGAATACTGAATATAACTTTGGACTATCAGAAACTTAAAGTTCATAGGGCAATTAGCTAGAAGAGAAAAATTTCATACACCAAATTGGAAAAAGGCAGTAGTAAGCCTTTATCCAAATGTGTGGGGGTTTGTTCCTTTTATGGAAAAGTGGAAAAATATGTTTCTTCTTCATGTTACTGAAATCTATAATCTAACCAGATAGAAACAAACCATGGTAATGCAGCTTTCTCTAAGACACGGGGCTTGTTCTTTGACACCAAAATCTTATCTCTAATAGATCAAGTCCACAGTCTAGATATTGACTATAGAAACACCTAAAGAGATTCTTTTACTCAGAATATTTGAAAACGACAAAAGGATTTGTTGAGATCATAGCCAATTCTATGAAAAAAGAATTGTTCACAGATATATGTCATTTAAAACTTATAATGATGTTCTAAAATGTACAGTGATAATTTGGATTTCATGATCAATTCTCTCTCCTTACTAAGCCTAAGCAGCAGCATTTGGCACAACTGATCGTTCCTTCCTCCTTGGACTGTGTTCTTGGATTCTGAGACACCACACTCCCTGAGTTGTCCTTCTAGTTTACTAGTTTCTTCTCAATCCCTTTTGTTGATTTTTCCTCAATTCTCTAACCTGTAAGTTGTAAAGGGCTTCACTCCCTATCCTCTAAACTTTCCTATCTACACTCACTCCCTAGGTGATCTTTTTTGGTCATATGGAGTTAAATACCATCTATAGTCTGGCAAATCTCACATGTATACATCTGGTCCAGATCATGCCTCTGAACTTGACTCCTGTATTCAAATGCCTACTTGACACCTTCACTTGGATATTTAATAACCATAACAAACTGAACTTGTCCAAAATTGAATCCGGAGCTGTCCTTACAAATTTCTGTTTCTACAATCTTCTCCATATAAAATGTGGCACCCTCCATCTTCCAGTTGCTTAAACCATTAGAGATTAGTGTAATTCTTGACTTTTCCCTTTCTCTTATACTTGCATCCAATCCATCAGCAAATCCTGCCTTCTTTACCTTCAATATATATATCTAGAATCCACCACATCCCTGACCTGGGTTATTTTAATAGTCTTATAATAGCGTCCATAAATTTCCTTTGCCTTTACAATTTACCCAATTAAAACATGTCAGTTCATGCCACTTCCTGCTCAATATCCTACAGTGGTTTCTAAACTTTTGAGTCTATCTGAATTGTCCTAAATTTTATTTCCCAGGTTTCACTGTCACGGGGCCACATTTTTCAAATAATGTCGCCATGCTTCAAAGGCGCTCTTGATATCTGGTAGTTTTCTTTCACAAAATGGATCATTTTACTTTGCTTAAGAACAGTATCTTAATACTTGATACATAGGTCTCCTTTTATAAAACAAGTTTCTTTTGCTATTCTGTATGAATTTTTTATGATATAAGGGCAGGATTTGGGGTAGGCTAGGTTTTTGAATCCTTGCATGGCCAAGGTACAGTTAAATTTCTACATTTACTGTGAAAGCCTGTTAGTCTGTTATGTAAAGAGTGGAAAAGTAGGGGTAAGAGGAGACAAATGAAGTGTTTATAGATAAACACCTTCTGAAACCACTAAATACTTGATATTCCAGAGGTTTCATGTGTAATAGATTTTTTGTCTAGTAAGAAGTAGCTATGTTGGCTAGATAAGATGGAAAGGAGAAGCCACCTCTGTGCTTTTAAAGGTACAGTGTTGGACCAGAAATCAAATTGCTATTGGCTCTCATGACCAACTGGGTAAATGGTTATTTGTGAGACAAAATTGAAGAGAAATGTCAAGATATGATCTAGATTTACTAGTAATTCTCAGTCCAGGGGTTGAAACTTTGCCATATGGCCAAGGCATCATGCAGATTGAAGAGCATTACAGAATGTTCAAACGGACTCAAGAATATCTAAAAAGCTATCTCCATTCACTGCACCTGAATGAGGTTGTAGGCACCTAGCGTTCTAAGGAGCACTGTAATTTGCACAAAGATATTAAAAGGAACAGCATGAGAAAATGTCATGTTCACTCTGAATTAAGTCCATACTGGGAAAAGATCAGATTCAGCAGGACAAGGTGAGGAATTAATTTAAAAATGCTCAGTGAAGTTTGATATCAATAAATTCTCCAACCTCTGACTCTGAGAGCAAATAGACACATATGGTAATTAAGAACACCATAATCCAGGTTTACTATGTAGATAATTCCTTTGGTTTCTAACATCAAAAAGCTTTCTGTAGCCAGTGTACACATTTTGTATTCTAAGTGTCTAGAGTGTTTCTGGATTTAAATAGCTTCTCTCATTTGTTGTATGATAGTGCTCATCACAGAAAGTAGAAGTGATCTTAGCCCATGAGCATCTCAGGGTATATGGAGTTCACTGCTTTGTTTTTGGTTTTTTTCCTGAGATGTGGACCAGTGGGACATGCAAATAATGTGTAATGAACCATAGCAATTACCTGAAATGTATGCTCCATATTTATTTCCTGGGACCTATTTTGTAAGTTGTAGGAGACCTCAAGACTGAGAGTATTCATAATCAGCTTCAACTGGTCTGCCCTATTGCCTCAAAAGATATCTTCTGAATGCAAGAAGAAATAGATGAATGTTTGAATGGATGAGTGGATTAGTGAATAAACGAATGAGTGAATGAACGAAAGACATATCTGTCCTTAGTGATCTCCCCGCCTATGAGAAAGGTAGAGGCAGTAAATCAAATAAATGTGGAAGTGGTATGCTGGAGGTAATTCAAAAGTAGTGTACTGTCACAAAGAATAAAGTCTTACTCTTCCTAAGAAAGTCCATAAAGAATGTTTTCATGGAGGTGGAGAAGAGGGAGTGATGTTTGAATTTAGTCAACACTGTTCACAAATGTTTTAGCTTATTTGTCATTCCCCTTAAACAACATTACTTAATTGTGCTTCACTAATAGTTTATTTGAGAGCATCTAAGGCCTTCATTATTTTACTAAGATTGTTCCTAAGTGACATTGTTTTTTTACTTTTTGCTTCACATTTAAAAAGGCCAAATATTCCTGGTTATAACTGCTGTCTCATGTCACTGAAAGCCGTCCTTCCCGAATACCAATAAAATGGGTGATATTCAAAATTATTTCCTTTGAAAAATTAATATGCCTTTATGGAATGAATTTATTTCTCAATTTACATTTCCAATAATGCTTCTAACGTCTATGACTGACTTTTGAGTTTGACTTAAGATACAGGTTACCTGAGATGTGGGAATTTTTACAACCTTTATCATTGTAGTTATGTTGTAAGTATAAATAGAAAATTAATTCGGCATCATGCTATATGCACAACAGTATTCCAGAAAAGACAAGAAGCATGTGTTTGAATTGCTCAACTTTTGAATGCTGAGAATGGGCATACTAACTCTTGAAAAGTGTAGACCCACACTGCAACAAGGGGAAAGCAAAATAATTCCTATAAACCAGAGTGGTGAAAAATTACTAATAAAAAAACTTAAGCTTCATAGTAAAAAGATAAAGGAAACATTTCCAATCTAGAAAGAAAGAAATATGAGCAGTGAGAAGGCTAAAAAGTGGAAAGCCCACAGTTACAGAAAATGGGTGACCTCATCTATTCTCAGCTTTGCCAATGCCTAGCTAAAGAGCTGTTAGCTATTGGACATGCTTCTTCACTTTTCTGAGCTTTGGCAGCAGAGAGTACAATTAGATAATAATCTTTAGAAACTCATATATGTCTATAATTCCATGACTACATAACAAACTTAGCAGCAATTTTTTTCAACCTTTAAAAAACACAACGGGATATCTCTAATGTTAAATGTACTGGGAGCAACCAGAGTTAGAGTTTTAATTTACTTAAGATTTTGTGCAAAAATAAAATCACAAATCTAAAAATAAATTTTCTATTATATGTCAAATTTGGATTCTTGATTTGTAAAATTTGATTTTCCACTAGTAAGAAATAACTGCCTGAGGTATAGAATACTCACATTTAATAATCAAAACAGCATGTTTCCAGGTCATATTGGAAGCAGAGATCATTGGAAAATACCCAATTCCTTATCTTTGTTCTTTATTAAACTCATAATCAAAACATTTACATGAAACTAACAAATATTTATGGGCCCTTGTTTGGTCCCTGGACTGTTATTATATTTTATTTTCAGCTTTATATGGATGATCCCATCATATTCTCATAACATGAAGAAAACTGGTACTATTATTTTCATTATTATTCTTATTTTACAGAGGAGGAAAGTGAAGCACAAAGAGGTTGAAAATCTTGCCAAAGGTCATATAGAAAGGAAACAGCAGAATCAGAATTTGAACCGAGCCACCGAGCCAGTTAAGTTACATAGTTCAACCCTTTCAATCAGAGGTTTCCCCAGTTAAAGTTAATGACTTTCTTCTTTGTCCTTAATTACTACTTTGTTTATATTCCTAGTAGGATATTTGTTACCACCTGCCTTGCATATTTTAAGTTATAAAAGTGTCTGTTTCCCACTACAATAGTTCCTATAGTAACCAGGGCTTGTATCTTATATATTTGGGGTTTCCCAAACATTTACTACAACACCTTGTTTATATCTTTTGTACCTTCTTCATAACAGTTTTTCAGTAAAAGTTTAATGACCTTATTGCCTCTATAAAATCTCAGTTCAGTCATTCCGCCTGTGTACATTGTAACAGGTGTCTCTCACCTAAGCCTTCTCTCTATTCCTGGCATGCAAAGCCTATAAATACATTGCCTAGTCCCCTTGTCAGATATGACTACCTATTAGTCACCTCTTGTCTACAGAGGCACTGACAGAAGATTGAAAGTTACGAAGAAGGCAGAGGCCATGTTTTTCCAGCTCTGGCAGTGCCTCTAAGCAGTGCCTACAGTGGAAGCAGAAACAGCAAGAGCAGGCAAGTACAGTACGTATCCTGCGTTCCTGCATAGACAGCTCAGCTCCAGGAGCAACAGCATCAGTGGCATAGAATGACGTCCTATCATGATGAACAGAATACAACCTCTATTACCTGAAAATGGCATTTCACTTCTTTGGTCATTCTCCCCAAAACCCACAGCCATAGTATAACTTGAGAAAAACATCAGGCGAACCCAAATTGAGAGCCATTCTACAAAATTCCTGGCCGGCACTCCTCAAGACTGTTTGGCTTTCATTTTCATTAACATATCACATTTTCCATTAAAAATAAATTTGAAAAACCTTAGTCTCTTCCATCCCAACACTCATACATTTGTTGTTACTTTTCTTTAGCCTTACTGTAAACTTCTTTTTAATGAATCTTGGTTTCCAGCCAAACATCCTTGACATTGCTCTTCAGACACCTTATTCATCAACTTTCTTAGTAAGGCATCAACTCTACCTCCACCCTACCCAACCCACACACACCACAATGAAGATTCATGCCAGATTTTATACTCTTTTTGGCTTCATATCTGCATTATGAAAAACTTGAGAATAACTGATAGAAATCTCCATATAATTTAGGCAAGATATATCATTTTATGGAACATCTTTGTCCCTGTTGATCTAATATACCAGGTAAATGTTCTACCCTGTACTCACATTGTTTTGGAAAAGGCAGACCAAATGCAAATCTTACAAACAAAACATTCATCATTTCACCTACAGTCTACTACAGATTTAGATCAGGAGAAGTTATAGCCACCGTCATAACAAGAGTTTTCCATTCTATCTAATATAAGAAATAAATCTGGCAATTAAGCCAAGGAGAAGGGGAAAGAAGGGAGGTAAGGAGGGAGGGGAGAGGGAGGGAGAGGAAGAGGAACATGACTAATAGAATCTTTGCCAATAATAAGAAGTAGCACCTTGTGGAAAAGGTTCCCATAGATGTTTATAGAGTAGTATGTCTTCACAAAATTGCAGACTTAGATAGATATACATGAGATGTTTCCTAAGTTTGATGGTTGCAATATTACTTGAATAACTTGTCAAGTGCATCTGACTAAATGGTAGGATTAATTTTAGTCATTTTAGGTTTTTTTCTTTAAGGTATTCCTATATAGGTGATTTGACATAATCAGAATCACTTAGAGTCACTATTTTGGTTATTCATATTTGTTATTTTAAAATGTACTATTTAATGGAGCTGGTAGTTTTGTTCACAAAAATTTTTTAGACAATTTCTATCCAAGGCATTTACATCCCCTGAATTTGTTTTATATTTAATTTCTACTTAAAGCAATTCAGCAGTTCTAAATACTCAATAAGGAACCAGTAAAATAAATTTGGCTCCACTACATGAATTCTGACATGAGCTTTCATAACTCAGTCTCATAAATTGAGAAACATGAACAAAAAGCCATGTATCATGGTGAGTTTACAAAGCTGCATGTGAATTAGAAACCAGAACCCCCAAATAATATTATGAATAAAATCCAAATCCCATAGTCTTGCTTTCCATCAGGGAAATGGAATGTCTGATCTGTTTTGAGGCACCAGTTTATATGCTTATACAGACAAATCTAATCTAACCTCTCAGTTTGTTGTTTTGAATCTCAGTTTTCAAACTATTATATATCTATATCCCTTTTATGTATCATTTTAAAGAGGTTAGCTTTTTAACTTATTTAAAAATTATTTTAAATTTACAGAAATTTTGCAATAGCATAAATAATTCCCATTTACCATTACACAATTCTCCAGTCATTAACATTTAAAATATTTGATTTCCTCCTCCCTCTCTCTCTCCTTTTATATGCTTATTATAATATATAATGGTATTCAATTATGCATTACATATTATTTATATATATAATATATATATTTTATAAACCACTGGAGCATAAGTTGCAGACTTGATGCTTTATTACTGCTAAAATTTTCACTATGAAAATGGACAGAAGATATGAATAGACATTTTTCTAAAGAAGTTGGACAGATGGCCAACAGGTTCATGAAAAGATGCTCAATGTCACTAATCATCAGAGGATGTGAAGAAAAGAGAACGCCTGCCCACTGTTGGTGGGAGTGTAAATTGGTGTGGCCATTATGGAAAAGAGTGGAGGGTCTTCAAAAAAATTAAAAATAGAACTACCATGTGATCCAGCAATTTCATTTCTAGGTTTTACTCAAAGAATACAAAAACACTAACTCAAAAAGATTCTGCAACCCCATGTTCATTGCAGCATTATTTACAATAGTCAAGATATGGAAGCAATCTAAGTGTCCATCAACAGATGAATGGATAAAGAAGATTTGATTGATATATATAATGGAATATTACTCAGCCATAAAAAAGAATGAAATTTTGCCATTTGCAACAACATGGATGAACCTGGACAGTAATATGCTTGGTGAAGTAAGTCATATGGAGAAAGACAAACACTGTATGTGGAACACTTATATGTGGAATCTAAAAAATATGAAAAACAAACAAGCAAAAAAACTGCTGAGTTCACAGATACTGAGAATACACTGGTGGTTGCCAAAGGTGGGGGCTGACGAGTGGGTAAAATGGGTGAAGGAAGTCGAAAGGTACACACTTTCAGTTATAAAATAAGTCATGGGGATGTAATGCACAGCATGGTGACTATATTTAATAACACTGCATTGTATATTTGAAAGTTGCTAGAAGAGTAGATCTTAAAAGCTCTCATCATAGGAAAAAAAAGGTTTTCTGTAGCTATGTATGGTGACCAGTGGTAATTAGACTTGTTGTGATGATCATTTTGTAATATACACAAATATCAAATCATTATGTTATATACCTGAAATATAACGTCACATATAAATTATCCCTCAGTTTTTTTAAAAAAAGTTCAGTATGCATTTCCTAAAAGACAAGGATACTTTCTTACATAACCAGAGTACATCAAAATCAGGAAACCAAGATTGATATACCACCATCAATCCACAGGTTTAGTCAATTTTGGCAATAGTTCCAATAATGTCCTCTATAGCAAAAAAAAAAAAAAAAAAGTGTGGGGGGGATACTAAACTTACGGACCTACAGGTCATGATCCAGTGCAGAATCACATGTTGCACTTGGCCGTCATGTCTACTTACCCTCCTTCAATCTGTACATTTCACTGTATCCTTGTGTCTTGTAACCTTGATGTTTCTCAAGTGTATAAGTCAGTTGTTTTGTAGAACTCTGGGTTTGTTGCCTATTTACTTGTGATTAGATTCAGGTTATCTGTTTTAACCAGGACACTCCAGAAGTGGTGTTGTGGTTTTCTATCAGTATTAACCTTTCTTTTAGAAGAGTACCCCGGGAAAAGAGGCTCACTGGTATCCCAGAGGAGTGACTCAAAGAATTTAAAGAAGTGTCCTTTCTTCCAGAATGGCCTTGAATCCTCCAGACCACTGGACACCGCCCCCCCACCACCAAATTTTAGTGTCGTAGCAGCCCCTAGCATCTTCATAAGGCTTACATCCCCTTGCATCTTCATAAGGCTTACATCCCACTCTCTTGCATGCAAGTGTCTTAACCAAAGTCCTTGCCATGTATGGATAAACATGATAATCAACATCATTATGTCTGTATAATGGGCCAACATGATGTTTTACAGAATGTCCAGTTTCTTCCAGACTATATCTGACAGAGGATAGAGAAATTTAAAATAGTCTTGGGGCAAGACTGTAAATGTATTTAAAATTTTTTTCCAGCTTTGTTGAGGTATAGTTGACAAATAAAATTTATACATATTTAACATGTACAACATGATTGATTGATAAATGTATAAATTGTGAAATGATTACCACAATCAAGTTAATTCACACATTTATTTTCACTCCTTTGGTGTGATGAGAACACATGATCTACTCTCTTAGCAAATTTCAATTATACAATACAGTATTATTAACCATAGTCACCTTACTATTAGATCCTCAGGACTTATTCATCTTACAACTGAAAGTTTTTACCCTTTGGTAAACATCTCCTCATTTTCCCCACTCCCCAGCCCCTAGTAACCACTATTCTACTCTCTAGTTCTATGAGTTTGACTTATTTAGATTCCATATATACCACACTTTCTTTATGAATTCATACATCAAAGGACATCCATATTTTGGCTATTGTGAATAATGCTGCAATGAATATGGGAGTACAAATATCTCTGTGAGATACTGATTTCATTTTCTTTGGATATATACCCAGATTGATACTGCTGGATCATTTGGTAGTTCCATTTTTTTTCTTTTGAGGAACCTCTATACTGTGTTCCCAAGTGGCTACACCAATTTCATTCTCACTAATAGTGTACCATGGCTCCCTTTTCTTCCCATACCCTCGGCAACACTTGTAATATCTTGTCTTTTTGAGAAAAGCCATTCAAATGGGTTTGAGGTGACATCTCATTATGGTTTGATTTGTATTTTCCTGATGATTAGTGATGTTGAGCACATTTTCATGTATCTGTTGGCCATCCATTTGTAAGTCTACTTCAGGAAAATGTCTATTCAGGTCTTTTGCCCATTTTTTAATTGAGTTATTTTCTTTTTTGCTATTTACTTTTTCCTTACATATTTTGGATATTAACCCCTTATCAGATACATGGTCTGCAAATATTTTCTCCCATCCCATAGGCTGCATTTTCCATTTTCATTTTGTTGATTGTTTCTTTTGCTGTGCAGAATTAGAAGCTTTTTAGCTTGCTGTAGTTCAACTTGTTTATTTTTGCTTTTGCTTTTAGTGTCATATCCAAAAAATCATTGCCAAGACCAATGTCAAGGGGTTTTATTTCTATATTTTCTTCTAGGTGCTCACAGTTTCAAGTCTTACATTTAAGTTTTTAATCCTTTTTTTTTTTTTTTTTTTTTTTTTTTGCGGTACGCGGGCCTCCCACTGCCAGGGCCCCTCCCGTTGCAGAGCACAGGCTCCGGACGCGCAGGCTCAGCGGCCATGGCTCATGGGCCCAGCCGCTCCGTGGCATGTGGGATCTTCCCGGACTGGGGCACAAACCTGTGTCCCCTGCATCGGCAGGCGGACTCTCAACCACTGCGCCACCAGGGAAGCCCTTTAATCCGTTTTGAGGTGATTTTTGCACTTGGTATAAGGATCCAGTTTCCTTCTTTTGCCTGTTTATATCCAGTTTTCCCAGAACCATTTATTGAAGGGACTATCCTTTCCCTGTTGTGCATTCTTGGCATCCTTGTCATAGATTAGTTGACCATATATGCGTGAGTTTATTTCTGGGCTCTCTATTCTATTCCACTGGTCTGTGTGTCTTTTTTATACTGGTACCATACTGTTTTGAATGCTATAGCTTTGTAATATAGTTTGAAATCAGGAAGTGTGATGCCTCCTGCTTTGTTCTTTCTCAAGATTGTTTTGGCTATTGGGGTCTTTTGCGGTTCCATATGAATTTTAGGGTCGTTTTCTCCATTTCTGCGAAAAATGTCACTGGAATTTTAGGGATTGCATTGAACCTGTAGAATACTTTGTAGTAGTATGAACATTTTCACAATATTAATTCTTGCAATCCAAGAACACAGGGTATCTTTCCATTTATTTGTGTCTTTGTCAATTTCTTTCATCAATGTTATAGTTTTCAAGGATAAATGTATTCTTCCGCCCATGCACTGATTTCTGCCAACCTCTCCCTGACTCAATAGCCTTCTCATTCCATAGTTCTTGTTATTTCTACTTCCTCTGAATCTTTCCAATACTGAGATATTGCATTTGTAGTACATTTCATATACTGTTACCCCTATTTCCTGTTCAAAGCCAGTGAAACAACAATTTTAGCACTATATCACGCCTGGTGTTGTAAGTATTCATCTACTATCAGTATGAGGTCCTTATTGCTAGCTCCAACTAGTGATCCAGCTACAAAATTTCCTTTTAGTATGTCTCCAACACTACTCTTGATAGCATCTGCCATAGTTCAAGTTCCTAGAAAACAGACTGAGAAAAATTTGTGTGAAAACGGCTTATTGGGAAGTGCTCTCAAGAATCACACCTATAAGAGATGAGGAAAGGAGAATTAGGTAAGGGAAACATTGAACTGCAATGTAGTTGTAACAGAGATGTTGGTTAAACCCAGGGGAAGCTCTGAAGTTAGGGTGGCCCTTCAGAAAAGTCCCAAATTGAAAGAAGGTGGCCAGGCCTTCATAGCCTCTTAGTGTGAACTGCCTCTGCAGAGGCAGCCATCTTTGACCCAGGGTGATTGCCTGGGAGAAATACAGCTATTATCCATCAGCAATCAATACTCCTGGAAGAATGAGTGTCTCAATGCTGAATGAGAGAATCTGGTGGCACACCACAGCATCCATAACACTATAGTTCATTTATTTTTCAAGTGCTCCATTTTGTGAAAACATTACAATTTTAAAATTAACTGCCTTCATCAGTGCACATTTGATTTGCTTCCAGTGTTTTTCATTTGCAAATTGCGCTGCTAAATATTCTTGCACATGTCTTACTGTGTACTTGTACAAAAGTTTTTCTAGGAATGAGTCCAAAAGATATTTTTACAACAGAGTGCTCAATTATTTTGAAAATAGTTGAACAAATTTTGACTCTCAACAGCAATTTTGATCCACCCACAATCTCCCAACATTTGATAATCAGACATTTAAAAATTTCCTCAACTAGAGGACATAAAAATATATTTCCTTGTGTCTTATTTTACTTTTTCTTTTTATATCAGTATTAGGTATAAATGAGTTAAATTATAATTGAGGCACTACTAATAAAGATAGCTTCTAAAAAATAAGAATATCTTTAAAAACAACTAGTTTAAATGAACATTCATTACAGCTAGCTGAGTTACAACCAGCTGGATAGTTCTGGGAACCTGAGTGGAGGGGTATTTGTTCTCAAAGTTTTCAAAGTATTATGACCTCTTCAAGAATTTTTTATTCTAAAGGATTTGTGTTTTCTTTATAATTACCTCAGCATGACTTTCCATAAGCCCGTTTCATTCTCTTTTAAATTATGTCAGTTCTTTATTTAAAAAACAACAACAACAACTTTTATTTCACATAGAATTTTAAAGAGTTCACCATATTTTTTTTAACATTGAGTTTGTTTTGGGGAAATACTTTAGCTATACTGAAAATATACTTGGCTTATATATCTCCATGTCTATTAATAAATGTTGACATTGAATCTTGAAATGATATCCAGAGAACAGAGGCTTTTTCTTTTCTTTTTATAAAACTAATTTTCTTCACTGACTAAATCAAGGTAGCTTAACCTCTACTATTAAATATAGGGGCAAGCTCTGTAATTACTTAAGAAATGGAGTTGCTTCAGTGCAATATTTGTGAATACCGTGATGTTTCTTTTTGTTCATCATTCATTCAACCAATATGTATTGAACTTGTCTTCATTCCATGTGCTATGTGATGACCTGGGGTCACTAGATAGGGTCCCTCTTCTGTGTGTAAAAGGATGAACTTCCCTCACACCTTCTTTCACCCAAACAAGGTGCAAGAGAGTAAACCAAGCATTCAATTTAGACATCTCATATTATGTTATCCAATAAACAGTTTTATTTGGTATACACACATAGCAACCACTAATTGGCCATAATAATCACATACTCTTACTAAAACTATTGCTAACAACTAACGCCATGTATGTATCATACATTCAGCTCATCACATTACTCACTCAAAACTCACCTCCTAACAACTATATCCTCAACTGTATGATTTGCAATTACACATTGTGTTGGTGTCTCCCTCACACCTTCTTTCACCCAAACAAGGTGCAAGAGAGTAAACCAAGCATGCAATTTAGACGTCTCATATTATGTTATCCAATAAACAGTTTTATTTGGTATACACACATAGCAATCACTAATTGGCCATAATAATCACATACTCTTACTAAAACTATTGCTAACAACTAATGCCATGTATGTTTCATACATTCAGCTCATCACATTACTCACTCAAAACTTACTTCCTAACAACTATATCCTCAACTGTATGATTTGCAATTACACATTGTGTTGCTGTCTTACACAACCCATCTGGAATCTGCAAGAATACTGCTGCCTCCCCTCCCCTACCCTCCTGCCTGTCTTTCTCAACTGGCTCTTCAACCTTGAGCAATTCTATAAATATATTTTCTCTTCTTTCTCAAATAGAACATTCTCAATCCAACTTTCTAATTTAACTCTTTGTTGCTCTTTGAGTTTGCGATTCCTTTTCCCTTGCTCTTCCAATGTCAAGATTTTCTTTTTCTCCTTTATCCTTCTCTCTCCCTCAATTCTCAAGTGCCCTTCAACAGTCTCCTCTTCCAATATATTTTTCCTCCCTTTCTTTATATCAGGACAGTTCTATGGCTACTAACTTAAACATAATCATGATAACACATATTTAGTAATGTTAACAGAGCTCCAACATTTTATTCATTTTTTCTTACACTCTACCTACCACAAACATTTCTCGACACAGAAATTTCAATCCTGAAATTGATTTCATTTTTAGAGAGCATCTTTTTATAATGCAAAAGATACAGTGTCCTATGAAATATAAAATTTGAATCCTTTCTTTACCAAACACAATAATATGTCTCTGCTTAAAATTTAAATTTGTTGTTACTTTTTACTGGGTATATTAATCTGCTGTTTTGGACAGATATAAAACATTTACTTTTATGTTTTGATAAGAGAATATTAACTCTCAAGGGAATTTCTTCCTTATACTGCTCATTTTAAGATTTAATACAATAATGTTCTTTATTTTTCCCTCTGAAATGATTTTTAGTTTTAATATACATTTAGGGTTATTATATTTAGCAAATAAAAATACAGCATGCACAATTAAATCTCAATTTTAGATAAACAGCATATAAGTTTTTAGTATAAGTATGTTCCATGCAATACTTGGAACATAACTATACTAAAAATTATTCATCATTTATCTGAAATTCAAATTTAACTAGGCATCCTATAACATATTTGGCAACCATAAGTATCTGTCAACATTTTAAAAACATAATTTTGTTTCTATATTTTAATACTCTAACAAATAAAGGACACTCTCTACCTAATTAATCAGCACCAACAATTTCACATTTAAATTCCTCCCAGATGATACTGGTTGCTTTACAAATTAACACAACATTAACTAAACTGGGCAGAAAAATCTAATTCCAATAGAAATACAGAAATGAAATATTGTGAAATTGTGTTCATTCTTAATGAGGCTCTTTCCATTGGAGAGCACCACTTTAAATGAATTTCATCGTTTTCAACTTATAGTCAAACTTTTTTTCTCCTGGGTTATTAGGTTCATGGGAAAACTTTCTCTTCGTATTGCTATGGGCTAATATTTGCTTTCTATACTGCACATTTCATTCCAATTTAAAAAAAGACTAGATTATTATTTAATGTTAACTCTCTGGGAATGATCACATCAATGTTTTAGATTTTTTTTTTAATTTACATTGAACAATCAGGACAGACAATGTAATAACCCCTCACCTTTTCTGGGTCACAGATACTTTTTACAAGCACATGGAAACTAAAGATTTTTTTCCCAGAAAAATGATTTTTCACGGACACACAACAGTTTTTATTAAAATTTCAGTAAGTTTTCAGATCCTCTGAAGATCAACTATGAGCCTCAGTTAAAAACCTAGAAAGTACTGGGTACATATAATAGGCATATAAAATGACATATATTGATGGCTCACACTTTCTGTTTTACGATATGTTGAAGTTCTACTTCTACTTGATTTTTTTAATCAATAAATGATTCCAAAAAAGTGGCTCATATACTAAACCAAACATATACCACATATGCACACTTTACACTTTACTATTTTTTATTTTCCCAATTTAACAACCCACCTCACTTTACAGTTATGTCTCATAAGCAAGATGAGAGGGTAGCACAGTTACAGTTCTGTACTTTAGTCATTATTATTATATGCATATTTTGTATAAGTATAAGAGTAAAATCTCTGAAGGCTGGAACACTATCTCATTCTCTGACACACTGTGTTCCCTTAATTAACATTAGAAAAATCATTTTAACTAATTAAGGGAAGTAGCTGTAAGCCAAAGTTTCGCTCTCTATAACTTACTGAGTGATAGACATTTAAATTGAGCCATTTGGCTACATGAAAACAATGCTAGAAACAATGGAACTCATCTTACTAATATAACTTTATTCCTATCATTCTAGAATGTACTTATATTGCTTTAAAAATTTTAAATTACAATGCTGAGTGAAGTTTTAAAAATCAGTTCAAAATGGAACAGGATAGAAAGCCCAGAGATAAACCCATGCACATATGGACACCTTATCTTTGATAAAGGTGGCAGTAATGTACAATGGAGAAAGGACAGCCTCTTCAATAAGTGGTTCTGGGAAAACTGGACAGGTACATGTAAAAGTATGAGATTAGATCACTCCCTAACACCATACACAAAAATAAGCTCAAAATGGATTAAAGACCTAAATGTAAGGCCAGAAACTATCAAACTCTTAGAGGAAAACATAGGCAGAACACTCTATGACATAAATCAAAGCAAGATCCTTTCTGACCCACCTCCTAGAGTAATGGAAATAAAAACAAAAATAAACAAATGGGACCTAATGAAACTTCAAAGCTTTTGCACAGCAAAGGAAACCATAAACAAGACCAAAAGACAACCCTCAGAATGGGAGAAAATATTTGCAAATGAAGCAACCGACAAAGGATTAATCTCCAAAATTTACAAGCAGCTCATGCAGCTCAATAACAAGAAAACAAACAACCCAATCCAAAAATGGGCAGAAGACCTAAATAGACATTTCTCCAAAGAAGATATACAGACTGCCAACAAACACATGAAAGAATGCTCAACATCATTAATCATTAGAGAAATGCAAATCAAAACTACAATGAGATATCATCTCACACCAGTCAGAATGGCCATCATCAAAAAATCTAGAAACAATAAATGCTGGAGAGGGTGTGGAGAAAAGGGAACACTCTTGCACTGCTGGTGGGAATGTGAATTGGTTCAGCCACTATGGAGAACAGTATGGAGGTTCCTTAAAAAACTACAAATAGAACTACCATATGACCCAGCAATCCCACTACTGGGCATATACCCTGAGAAAACCAAAATTCAAAAAGAGTCATGTACCAAAATGTTCATTGCAGCTCTATTTACAATAGCCCAGAGATGGAAACAACCTAAGTGCCCGTCATCGGATGAATGGATAAAGAAGATGTGGCACATATATACAATGGAATATTACTCAGCCATAAAAAGAAACGAAATTGAGCTATTTGTAATGAGGTGGATAGACCTAGAGTCTGTCATACAGAGTGAAGTAAGTCAGAAAGAAAAAGACAAATACCGTATGCTAACACATATATATGGAATTTAAGAAAAAAATGTCATGAAGAACCTAGGGGTAAAGCAGGAATAAAGACGCAGACCTCTTAGAGAACGGACTTGAGGTTATGGGGAGGGGGAAGGGTGAGCTGTGACAGGGCGAGAGAGAGTCATGGGCATATACACAGTAACAAACGCAGTAAGGTAGATAGCTAGTGGGAAGCAGCCGCATGGCACAGGGATATTGGCTCGGTGCTTTGTGACAGCCTGGAGGGGTGGGATGGGGAGGGTGGGAGGGAGGGAGACGCAACAGGGAAGACATATGGGAACATATGTTTATGTATGACTGATTCACTTTGTTATAAAGCAGAAACTAACACACCATTGTAAAGCAATTATACCCCAATAAAGATGTTAAAAAAAAAATAGTCAAATTCATAGGATCAAAGAATGGAACTGTGATTGCCAGGTGCTTGGGTAAAGGGGAAGTTACTAAATCAACAGCATAAAGTCTCAGTTAAGCAAGATGAATACACTCTAGAGATCTGCTGTACAACATGTACAGCTAGTCACCAATACTGTACAGTACACAAAAATTTAAGAAGGTAGATCTCATTTAAGTGTTCTCACTACAATAAAATTTTTAAGCAATACCAAAAAAGAGTTATTTTCTCATTTGTCTTTTTAAATTCAACACCAAATTATTTTGTTATTTTATGGCAATACACTTACTTTCCCATTTCTCCTTTTTCATTCTAAGATGAAAATAAAACTCTCTTGGTTTAGGGAAGGTGGTATAACTAAAAGTGAACTATCATCTCGTAACCTAGAAAGCCTATCACACGTTATGTAAACAGGCAGTTATTTTTGTTTCCAGACGATTGTCATGGGGAAATAAAAGTTGAAGAGGCAGGCTGAATATGACCAGTCCCATGAAGCAGAAAGTGCTTTCAAGTTACTTCTATTTTTCCGGAGACCCTTTTGCCTTTTGTAGCTGAGACTTCCATGGTATGATATAGTGAGGCTGCCCCCAAATGTGATGCATGGAGGCAAAAACTAAAAGTACCCCAGGAGATGTCTTTCCCCTCTTCAAGCACGTAAATATGCATCAGGATGGTCTACAGGCTTCAGGTGGTCTGGGAATCTTTGCCACTGTACATAAGATGGGGTCTATGTACAGAAATGGCACTGTCAGAAACTTAAAGGAGTCTATGACCCAGAAAATGTAAGGACCAAGTGCTTTAAATTCCTGAAGGTAAATTTCAGGAGAACTGAGCTCATTTAGCATAGGAGGATGTTAATGAAGTGGTGTGTCCTACAAAACACACAGACACTCTGCTACTGGGAGAGTCACCCAATCAGGTCATCCACAGATCATTTTCATTTTGAGTATTTTATACTGTGTGCACTCTCTAGCTTTTCTATTTTTAAAAGTGTGGTTTAATAGTACCACCTGAAATGTAATGTTTCACATTTAATGCACAGAATAAAGTATAGAAAACATAATACCACTGTATTTAATATGACATATATTTTCTGCCATATAAAACTGCCTGTAGTTTTATGCAATATTTTCATCATCTCACACTAAACGTCTGATACAATGTACAAAACCCAGTGAGATTGAAATACTTGGAAAGCAAAACATCAATGACCTTCAAATGAACTTGTTAAGGAAATCATGTTGTGAGTCAGTATGAAAAGTTGATGACTAGATATGTATTTGCTGTGGTGAAAGAAAAGGAAAAAATATTTAATTTGGACAGGTTAATTTTTTGAGTACAAAGGGTCAAAAATTTATCTTAAATAGGATAAAACTGTTCTTCCATTAAAGTTGAGAAGGCTCTAACATTTTAAAAGTGTATATATGATATATTAAAATGTCTGATTAAAAATTTAGTCTCTGTACATGCTATAATACAGTTATAATAAAAACTGTTTACTTGTGTTTAATCCAGTGTTTAAAGGCAATTTATAGAACTGTATAGATTCTGTGCTCTACCTATTGGTAATTCAGAAAAATACAACTCTATTTCACACTTTTATTACCCTCTAAAGAAATACTATTAAATATATTTTTTCAAAGTAAATTATAAAAGTAGTCGAAGATAAATACCCAGATATCTTTTACTTAAAAGTTAAAAACCAGGTATCTGTTTTAAAATTTTGATAGTTTATAGAACGTGGTAAATTCGCATTCTTTTTCTTAATGAATCATTCTCTGTAATCTAGATAATTGCCTTGTATAGTGCCAAGCATAACTGGGAAAAAATCAGTCCATTACACAACAGTATAGAAGCAAGTGAGTAAAATAATTACAGAAAGAAAAAAAAAAAGGCAGTCTCGACACAGATAAAAACTACTCCATGGATGTAGGATCAACTATCTTTTAATCCTTTCTTTTCATCGCACAGTTGCCTGTGGAAAATGGCTACCATTCATAAGGATGTAGAGCTATAAATCACAAGTAATAGGAAACATACCTTCACACCGCTAAAACAATACAGTTATAATAATAATCTTTTAAGAATGAATAATCCAGCAATTTTTTGTTTTTGCTCATAAACAACTGAAAGCATTAACAGGCATTGTCTTCCTGCAGAATTTCCAGTTAAGGTTCCAGCTGGCAGCTTTGAAAAATGATTTTGTCCCTTTACAGTGATTCATTCTGACACTAAAAGGACATAAAAAAGGCCATCGTAGTATTTCTGTGTTTACATAGAGAGTACAGTTAAAAGGCACAGTACCCTCACTGTACCTGGGGCCGTTGCTTACTTGCAGAATTTCCTTGCCCCTGAATTAAAAAGGTAAACTGGATATCCTACAAGTACCATGAGTTCAATATATTCAAACATATTTAAACTGAATGAACTATATTTTCCCAAAATATTGTCCTGTCAGTCACACAAGCCAGAAACCTAGTATTAATATTAGAAGAGTTGATAGTAATAAAAGAAATGACTGCCCTGTATTGATTTACCAAAAATGAATGCCATAACATTTGGAGCATGAAATAAGGCCATTTCCATCTGCTCCACCCCTAGTGATTCTTTCATTCTGTTAATCACCTCTGTGCACAATAAGTTGTAGTGGAAATACTGTAGATTTGGGAATGAACTCCCAGGATTGCCACTTAATGGCCATGTATC
Organism: Delphinus delphis; assembly: GCF_949987515.2. Lineage (NCBI taxonomy): Eukaryota > Metazoa > Chordata > Mammalia > Artiodactyla > Delphinidae > Delphinus > Delphinus delphis. The sequence continues at coordinate 46,670,670 of NC_082689.1, forward strand.
CTTGGCAAATTATTTAACCTTTCCAAGTTTTGATTTTTTTTGCATACATACTAAAAAGACAATACTATATGTCTAAGGTTAATTAGAAATGTCTTAAATCACTTAACACATAGCCTGACATATAATAGGTACTCATTAAATAGGAGTCATTTCAAGTATTAGTCTACCAAGGCATATTAGCCTGGACTACAGTAGCCAGGGTGACATAGAAACTAGTGGTTTCAGGTGAGACACATAAGTATTAGGGTTGGCCAAAAAGTTCCAAATGTTTTGGTCAATCCAATATCATCAGAGGTTTATCTACCAGCCTCAGCCTCAGATATGAATAAAATGTAATCTGACCACAGAGAGGGTACTCATTCTGTGACATAATTACATGATGGTTCCCAGAGGAAGCCCTCTTTTATTAGGTGGAATGATGAGTAAGGTACAAATTTGGATACAAAGTGAAAATATTTTGGGGGTGGAAAAGTATGTTGTGTGATGAAATTATGGATTCATCACAGCGATTTTTAAAGCTCCTGACTTGAAAGCTTTCATTGATCATATAATAGTTTTTAGATTTTATTATTCTACACTAAAAAAAATTCATTTAACCCTAAAATATGTGGGCCACTATCCTATTCTGAAAGAGCAACCATGGCTTTCCTGTTTTCTTGACTTCTTTTTGCCAGTTTTGGTTTGAAATAGCTAAAGGTTTCTAATAGTATACAAGGGTCAAAGTAATAGTTCACCAGGATATGAAGAAATATTGCTGCAATTTGAGGGTAGCCTTTTCTGATGACTCCAGATGCCCTGGCCACATCCCTCAACACCAATAACTATGCTTTTTTTCTTTCTTTCTTTCTTCCTTTCTCTCTTTCCTTCTTTTCTTTCTTTCTCTCTCTTTCTTTCTTTTCCTTTTAAAATTTTAAGAGGGATTTCTTGAGTCAAATAATTTCCAAGCAAAATTTTAGGAATGTTTAAAAATGAATCACTTGCAAACATATTGAGACCATGCTTTGAAAAGTCATGAAAAGGTTTTGTCTGGTTTGGAGTGTCCCTGGAAGAAACTTCTGAGGAATGTTTGACCAGAGGAGTAGTTTTGTTTACTGTGTACATGTGAAATAATTTTATCCTGACAGCATATATGGCTTCACATAAAGAAAAGAAAGAAAAAAACAAAGATAAAGACATGTATAATGGATAGATGCTTAAGATCAAAGGTTAACTGCTGTTTCACTTGCCCTCACCTGTGAGACCCTTGGGGTCAGCATCACATAGAGGGTTCCTAGTGAGGCAAGCAGCTGGTATATAAATGTAAAAATTTAAGTAAGCAATGTTTTTGCTTTTCTTCTTAGTTACATAAGCATCTGAAAAAGCAATCCTCATTTATTTCTCAATTTTTACCTTTATTTTTTATTTTAATTTTTTGAAAATAAAAGGTTTTCCTTTGTTTGTTTCATTGCCTAGGGAGATGGGTGGTAGAAGTGGAAATGCGAACGAAATGAGAACTGTGAATAAGAGAAAATGGTGCTAATTTTTTCCTGTTAATTCAGAAACCTAAAAATACATGACAAAAAGAAATCAAAGTTCAAGGAGAAGGTCAAATTATTATCCTGAGGATATAGCAGCAAAAAGAGACCTGGATAAAATTAGGTAATATCAAGTACTGAGTATACATTCCTTTTTTTGTCCACTGATAAGTTATAGAGACTTTATGCTGGAAACATAGAGACTGAATGCACAGAGCTTTGGAATCAGACAAACCTGAGCTCAAATCTCAGAACTACCACTTACTAGAGAGCTGAGAAAGTTTTGTCCCTCTCCAAGATTTTTTTTTATGTGTAATTATCTTCACAGGGTTGTTGAGGAAATCATACAAATTCACAAAACATTTTGGACACTTAAGAAATATAGCAAAGGCCTAATAAATGACTGACATAATCATAGTCACTATAGCTATACTATTTATCTCAGGATACTACATATTTAGCACTGAACTTAATGAAACATTACTCCTAATCTTGTCTCCTCCAGTCACCCAAACTTCATTGAGGGTTTTTATATGCATTGCCTTCAAGTGTGGGGTAGAGAAAACAAAGATTCAAAGCATTTATACTTAAATCAACGTTTTTTTCTTGTTGAAATTTTTTAATTTATAAACAATAGCCACTCCCCATAATGGCCTTTGTAATTCTAGTCTTAGTAAGATTTTGACATTTTTATAGATATCTACAGATTCAGGACCACAGTTCTTAGACATAAAATAGTCAGGTGTGCTGGAAGGTGGTGCACTCAATTCTTTGAAA